>NC_044195.1:35465628-35750501 GCF_900880675.1 Sparus aurata | reverse complement strand
GAAGGAGGAGAAGGAGGAGAAAGATGACAAGGAACAGAAGGATGAGAAGGAGCAAGGAGGAGAAGGAGGAGAAGGAGCAGAAGGAGAAGAAGGAGGAGAAGGAGAAGAGGGAGGAGAAGGAGAAGAGGGAGGAGAAGGAACAGAAGGAGCAGAAGGATGACAAGAAGCAGAAGGAGGCAAAGGAACAGAAGGAGCAGAAGGAGGAGAAGGAGAAGAGGGAGGAGAAGGAACAGAAGGAGCAGAAGGATGACAAGAAGCAGAAGGAGGCAAAGGAGGAGAAGGAGGAGAAGGAGCGGGAGGATGACAAGGAGCAAAAGGATGAGAAGGAGCAGAAGGAGGAGAAGGAGCAGAAGGAGCAGAAGGATGACAAGAAGCAGAAGGAGGCAAAGGAACAGAAGGAGCAGAAGGAGGAGAAGGAGGAGAAAGATGACAAGGAACAGAAGGATGAGAAGGAGCAGAAGGAGGAGAAGGAGCAGAAGGAGCAGAAGGATGACAAGAAGCAGAAGGAGGCAAAGGAGGAGAAGGAGGAGAAGGAGAAGAGGGAGGAGAAGGAACAGAAGGAGCAAAAGGATGACAAGGATGACAAGGAGCAGAAGGACGAGGAGGAGCAGAAGAAGGCGAAGGAGAAGAAGGAGGAGAAGGAGCAGAAGGAGGAAAAGGAGGAGAAGGAGAAGAAAGAGCAGAAGGAGGAGAAGGAACAGAAGGAGCAGAAGGAGCAGAAGGAGCAGAAGGAGGAGGACCCCACTGGAGGTTGTTCAAGTTTGTTTTTTATTGTCATTCTGATCAATTACAGTTAAGCAGTTGATTATAATATATTAATATGAAACTGACATGATAATGCTGATAAAAATACAACCATAAAAATAACAAACAATAAATCATGAGCACAAACGGATCTTAAACACAGAAAATAAACACAATAAACACACTGAAGGACAGAGCAGCATTTTTTTCAGACATTTGGGGCCAAACGATACAGAATAAGTTCTGTCTGAAAGATAGAAGAACCGGTCCAGAACACTCCCGGACAGTTTGATCACCCGCTGTAGAACCTGATGTAGCTGTTCTCTCAGGAAAAGTGCAGCAGTGTCCAAGTTACATAGGAACCAACGGGATCTGGACTCCCACAGAAAGCAGTGAATGTAAGTGTGTGTGTGTGTGTGTGTGTGTGTGTGTGTGTGTGTGTGTGTGTGTGTGTTTGAGAGAGAAAGGAAGAACCTCTCAGTCAGGAGCAACAACTCCAGAACACTGATTCCTGATCAGCTTTAGATCCAGATGTTTCCAGTGTGCTCCATTCAAACAGTGTCTCCACAGCACTGTGTGTATTAAAGTAGAGACACTCAGCTGTGAAACACTGCTGCACTCATTAAACACACACAGGACATCTGCACTTTAACTTGGATAATGAAGAAAAGAAGTCAACATAGATTCTGTTAAAATCACAGGATGATGTGAAAAACACATTTAATTGTTTTAATCATTTCCTGAATATGATTAAACATATTGTTAATCAACACATCACACCTGTGTCCACAGGTGAAGGTAACCTGTCACCATCAGACCATCAGATGGAAGAAGACACAACCCAACAGGTGAGTTAACATCCTGCAGAGTCTCTGTCTTTATTCACCAGCAATATCTTCATTCATATGTTCAGATAAGTGACAACAACAAAGAAAGTGTTGTTGCTGGAGTTGAACATTTATCTGTCAGTGGCAGCTACATGTTCACTTTGAAATATTCATTTATCACTATAAAGAATATTAAAGGAAAATAGATGATTGTCAAACATTCAAACTATTCAAATGAACTAAATGTCTCCACTTTTGTTCCATTGGTCTCATAACTTCATTGTTATTGTTGACAAAGTCAAAGACATAGTTGACCTGGAACAGAACAATCAGCATTAAGATGAGTTCAGATAGTTAGTGAATATTACATTAATATACATTTAAACTGTTTGATGTGTTTCTAACACACACTTACACAACACATACACAAACCTTGTATCTGCTGGAAGCTCTCTGTTTCTGTCTCCTCTCTCTGCAGGATGCAGACTCACACTCAGGGGAGAGTCCAGAGAGCAGCTCCTCTGGTACACCTGCAGTAGACCCGGTTGAGGAGGCAGTGGAGGTCCATCCTGAACAGGTAAGACTGCAGGCTGACTGTGTGCTTAACATGCTGACTTGTTTGGTTTGGTTTTCTTTGTACAACTACATGCCTTTAATTGCCCACTGGGACAAATAACATTTTTTTAGTTGGATTGAAAAAGCCAGGTAGACTTTGTTGAAACTGTGGGAGAAAGTGTCCAAAATATCTGGAGTTTGTTCAAGATTGTTTTTTATTGTCATACTGATCAATTACAGTTACGCATTTGCTTATGATATATTTATATGAAACTAACAGATGATAATGCTCAATTAACACACAACACTCATCAAATCATTTTCCAATTTAACACAGCTGCAAATTAGACACATAACAAAACCTAAACTGATATGCTGCGTGTCTGTGTGGTTTGTCTCCGGTTTCCTCCCACAATCCAAAGACACACAACTGAGGTTAATCTGTCGCTCTAAATTGCCCGTCGGTGTGAATGTGATGGTGAACAGTTGTTTGTCTTCAAGTGTAATATTTCCTCTGAATATGTGCAGAAAATAGAAATACTCAAGTCCCTCAGATTTGTACAGTAAAAGAGTTGATGTAATTAATGACTTTCCACCACTGAATGTAATGATTATTATAATGAACTGAACTACTGTCTGTGTTTACTTGTTACATGTTTTCACTTCTAAAGGTTTTGTGTTTCGGATGCAGGTTGATGTGAACCCAGAGATCCTAAAGGAGCTGAGAGCTGTGATGTCAAGATCATATAAATGTAAGTACATTCCTCAAGCCTGATGATGTCATCCTGAGTGGCAGCATCTGAACAGTCCTGTAGGGCTGCTGTAGCCTCACCTGTACACACTTTAACAGTTTTAGGGTTTGACCCTCTTTATCAGCTGGGAGTAAGCAGGCAGAAGAAGCAGAGAGACATGATGTGCAGGCTGAGATGAATTCTTCCTCTGGAATTTAGGTAAAACACTTCTGTGGTCTGTCTGATTTGAAACATCAGCTATGATAAAATTCCATCCAGTTGTTTTTCTCCTGTTGCTGCTGATGACATCACACAATTCCTGTAGTTAATTTATTGAGTTTCCACTGAGGAAATGTTCACAGCAACAATAATAACACAGGTGAATCCTCTGAGATAATTTGGTCAACATGTACTTTGTCTCCCCCTTGTGGCAGTCAGGTGTCTCTGCTATAAGCACTTCATAGTTGCTGTAGTCTCCTTTATAACGTTGCTCCTCTTCAGTGTTAGAACTGTGATGAAACCTGCAGCTTCAGCTGTGACAGCTTCTCCACAGACTCATCAATTAAAACCTAACAAAGATTCATCTGGAGGCTGTAGACTTAATCAGTAATGTGTTAAATCATTTGACAGGTGGTGGCATGTAAAAGTCACAAAACATTAAAAATTAACATCTGCTTAAAACTGTCGTCCACTTTGTCTGTGTTTGAGCAACAAGCATTATTTATAGAGACAGCTGATCCAGGATGTTGATGAGTTAGTCTGGCTGAAGATGTTGAACAGCTGATTTCCTGTTCCTGATTTCATCCAGTAGGAGATAATTATAATTAGTTACACCGAGGCTATATGTAAACATTCAAAGCGTCCCATCAAATATGTATTTCTCATAAATGTAGCATGTTCATGTTTTAATTTGTGCAGAACAGCATTCTGGACCTCCCAGATTGGGAGCAGCACCTAATTGATAGTGAAAAAGGAGATGATGGATCCTATCAAATACAGTATCTGTTATATTTAATGTTATCTATCCTGTCCTCTCCATCGCTTGTTAGCTGATTTTGGAATCATCTTAAATCTGATTTTAGAAAAAGACACAGGCAGCAGTCATGTGACAACAACACCTGAATGAAGCGTGATTAAAACTTAGAGTTATGACCAAGAAACCCGAGCTGAGTGGACACGTGCTTTATCTTCTTAGTTCTAAATATTTCAGCATATGATGACAGTCAGCGTGTGTGTGCAGTGCCGGATTTAGCAATTTGGGGGCCCAAGGCGAAGGTGTGTATGGGGGCCCTAAACCCTGCATACACTTCTTTACTCCAAAATGAAGACAGAGAACGAAGACAAGCTAATAGTACACAAGCTAATAGTCACCCATGATGGAGAATAAGAAAACAACTGTCCTTGCAAAAATTCCAGATTAACCAGCACTGTTTATTTCTAAAAGTCGGCAACAAAAGCACATAACACAGTCCCCTGATTCACTGTAGATAAGCCACGTCCTATTAATCTTCTCCCTGTTTTTCATTTGGATGTAGTAGTTATTACTACACTGCATGAAAAGTGGGATTTTCGTCCCCATAAACGCCCGGAAATCTCCCTAATTTTCGGCAGTTAACTTCAATTTACAGCCTGCAAAAGTCGTTCATCTGTGCCACATACTGACGGAAACGAACCATGACGTATGTTGAGCTCCGGAGGTGCAAACGGCTCCAATTTGCATATGAATAGCAGCTAAACCACGCCTGGCCAGAGAATGCGTCGGCTGGCTTGAATATCCTCACTCAGTATTGGATGAAACCACAACTCATAAACAAGCAAAATCACTCGTGATTGGTCACCCTGGGTCATTATAAATGTAAACCCTAGCAAGAATAATAAAAAAAAAAAAAATATATATATATATATATATATATATATATTCATTTATATTTATGATATCATCAAGGGCATGAATTAATTAATTGAGGAAAGGAACATTTGCCAGGAAGGAGTTGTTTATTCAAAGAAAGAGCTTTGTTAGCACAAACACAATCACACCACAACTATGTACAAAGCATAATCTGCCCACACAACAAACAGGAAGCTCCTGAGAGGCCCAAAATCCTGCAGCACCGTGAAGTGTCTGTTTCTGCAGACGTCTGTGGTGCTGCCCTGTACTTCGGAATCGCCTCTCATGTGACAGCAGTGTGGCGCAGAGCTCGGTGAGCTCCCGGCTGCGAAAGGACGGAGGTCGCACAATCCATCCAGACACCCGCCATCTTGTGCCGTCTTCCTCCTCAGACATCAGGTCCATGGCGGCGCACTTCCAAAGGTCCACCTCATCCTCAGCTAGCACTGTCTCGCTTCCAGCAGCTGTAAAAACAATCAATAAAGACGATCAGTACTGCGCGATGCACTGCGTATGGATACAACACATCTATTATTTAATAGAATAATAGTCACATAGCCACTCTCCGTGGCGACGCGGCAAATCTCCTCCCGTCCGCGCAGACGTTCTCTCGACAATGGCCGGGTCGCTAGCCTAGCTCCTGCTAGCTATCTTAGCCGAACTTGCTTCGTGTCCAATAAAACACAAACACTTCGACTCCAACTCACACACTCACAGCACGTCGTCCGACAACAGTTCACAGTCTGTTAGTGATAAAACACGACACACACAGTCCACCGTCAGCTGCTCGACGCCATTAACTCTCCGCTCCTTCTTCCTCGTCACTCACGCTCCGGTCTACCCGGAAGTGTAAAACTCTTAAAAGTCATGAACTCTCACACGTAATAAGAATTACTTTTCAACTTCTTTTAAAACATCCAGAACCCATGATATTACTGAAATACATTTTAATATCTTAGTTATCTCAAAATATTTCATGCAAATTTTAACTTCTTAACAACTGGCGTTTTATCTTTAACTTGTTCCCAGGAGAGAGAGAGAGAGAAAAGAATAAATAATCTTTTTTACATAACATTGGCCATTGCTAATGACATACACAGTAATTTATCTAGCATACTTTCATTAAATTAATCAATTCAAGCTAAAATATAAGGGTCTATAATTAGGCAATACTGAGCCTCATCAATTTATACCAGAGATTTTCTTAAAATGAAGTTAATATCTTTTAGAAAAGGGTCACCTGGGGTAAAACTCCCCCTGCTACCCTGATTTGCATTTGTATAGCTCACAGCATTTGCATTTACATGTTAAAGTCTCCCCTAGAATCAGGGGGAGGGGGGTCATGGGGGGACAACTGCCAAGCAAGGCCCACGTCAATTTCCGACAATTCACGGCAGTTTTCGGTGGAAATTCCACGTCAATCTACAGTGCCGCATACTGACGAAAATCCCACTTTTCATGCAGTGTAGTAAATCTCCGACCCTCTTGATTTTTGGGGAATTCCACACTAATTTGTATGGGACCTTTGCTAACACTGGAACATCGCTCCTCAGCCGTGAGCTTCTTAGGCCAGAGAGCCGGGTCACCTGTTAGTAAGTCTAGAGTGCTTTGGTTGGTGGCAGCAGGGTTAGTACAGCTAGGGCTATAACTGGCAGAACTAGGTTGACTCACCAGAACCCCACCATTGTCATCATCATCGCTGCCAAAATGGCCATCACTGGACAACTCCTCCACCTTGTCTGTGTCAACGCCAGACACAGCTAACGTTAGCTGCTGCTGCTGCTGTTGCGGCGCCGGCATATCCAACCGTTTGGACGTTGTTGACTGTATCCCCGGTAACAGCAGTGGTAAAATAGTTTGTCAGCTTTGCTATATATTTCTCCGCGTCTTTTTCCTTTTTCCGTTTATTCGAACCGCTCGGGTAGTTTCGTTTCATTTTAGCTTTTACTCCTTGTCTGTTTGTTTACATCTTCTACTTCTTCTTCTTCTCCTTCTGTGTGGTTTATTGGCGGTTTTGAAGTGTGTAGATGATACATTTCTTATTTTCATTTTTATTTTTTTTTCCTGGAGGTTGGTGGGGGGCCCCCCCCACGACCGCTGGTGGAGGGGCCCCAAGCAACCGCCTACCTATGCCTCTATGTTAAGACCGGCTATGTGTGTGTGTGTGTGTGTGTGTGTGTGTGCGTGCGTGTGTCCACAGTCCTGAAATGGATCGATCAGACAGACAGAACCTGTCACTTAGTTTGGTTTCTTAACCTGCTGCTCCTTGTAGTTATTTGTACTTTCAGCCATAATTCCATCTCCATCAAATCACGGTAAAGGTAATTTATGTTGGATATTGAACATTCACTCCAGAGACACCCAGAGACGTCTCTTCCTCAGAGTCACTCAGTGTTGTTGCAGCCAGTGGCGGTTCTAGACCAGTTTTAATAGGGGGGCCAGTTTGGGGCCGGCTTTTTTGTTAGGGGGCACATACAACCCGGAAAAAAGGATAAATCCCTCATTCAGACAAAACAATGTTTACAATTTCAGCAATTTTGATTGGGTAGTAAACTGCTGAGACACTTTATTTCTGGCTTTCCCTTCAGAACAAAATCATTCCAAGAAATCTGTCATTGTATTATTGATGCAGACTCCCTGTCAGGGGGGCCACAGGGGGGTCCAGACTCAGAGTCACGGGGGCACTGGCCCCTCTTGGCCCCCCCCCCCTAGAACCGCCCCTGGTTGCAGCAGGAAGGTTAGCTGCCTCCAGAACCTCGTGCTGTTCTGGAGGCTGACTGAGGGACCGTCAATAAATGACTCTGTTGTTTGATTTACACTAAACTATGTTTCTTCATGCTGACTGGATGATATTAGAGACAATTATATACTCAACTGATTTCATGTTGCATATTTATTTTGATAGTTAATGTGTTTTGTATTTATTTAAATAAGATAATGGCTTTTTTTCTCATGTCATGTGACCCAGTGACTCCAAACCAGTGCTGGATTGTATCACTACACAGGTCACAGAGGAGAAACCAACAAAGTGAACAATATGTTTTTACAGATTTAAGAAGCACATTATGGGTCTGTTTGTTTACTGTGAGGAGAACAATGAAGAAGAAATAACTCACAATATTCATGTAAAAAACAAGAATTTATAAAAAAAATAAAAAATAAAAAATTAAAGTGTGTTATTTGTCCTATTCAGTAATATAATCTGGCACTGGTTCTCTCTTATCAACAACTCTGCCTCTGTTGATTATGAACACAAATCATTCCCAGATAACTGATGGACTTAAAGAACACAGGCAGGTCTTCAGCTGCTCTGTTTAATTCACACTCACACACAGATCAGCTTGTTGTGCTGACCTCAGCACATGTTGCTGACCTCACACAGTATTGTGCTGCTTACCGCTGTGTCCACCAGACCATCACCACTGTACTGTTGTAGCCCTGATAAATACTAATAACGCAACATGAATCAAACAATATATTACAGATATAAGAAGATGTGACTGTGATAAACAAATAACACTTTAACTGTCTCTTCTCCAGATCCTGTAGATGATGAAGGTTTGAAGGAGTGCATCAACGAGGCATCAATTGACCCAAAGAAGCTTTTACAGTTCTTTAAAGATGTTGAAGCTCGATACGAGAACACTGATCAAGGTGATCATACACATTAAACATATATATTTTCTATCTTCATCATGTAGAAACATGCTGTGTCTCTACTGTTACTGTCCATGGAAACAGGAACAACATAATCCTGCTGCAGTCAGGGAGCTAACACAGTCTGTCATCTGGATTTAAACATCATGTCAGACTTTTCTTCCATGTTGGCAGAGGAAGAAGCTCTGACACCACCAGGTGTTTTATCCTGCTGACCTGCTGAAAGAAAGAATCTGATAACCTGATTTAGTTTCTGATAAACCTCAACACATTCTGATAACAAACACCTGATGAACTGATTCTGAACTGGCTGATCTGATGATGATGATGATGATGATGAAGAAGCAGCAGCCTGATTGGAGCTGATCTGGATACAGTGGTCCAATCAGTGAAGAGGATCCCACAGCAAAGTGACACAGATCTGTTTGAACAGACTGGATTAATACAAACCAGCTGAACAGCACCAAGTAGAACCCAACAGTCCTCTTAAACATCATTATTGTAGGTCTGCATTTTATATTTAAATTATGTTTAGATTTTAGATTAATGCCGTTAATTTACCATCTTACCAGAATCAGGAGGCAAAACCAACCTAGACAATGACTCAGAAGACAGAAGACAGAAAATAAGACATGAAGAGCAAAATGTACAACATTCACCACCTGTGATAGATGTAGAGTCATTAATGCAGAAACAAACTTTATAAGATTTTTGAACTGGTCTAATTAAAACAGACAACAGAGTGATTTACATGAATTTAAATTGGTTAAAAATACAGAATAAAGTCAGACACATTATTTATACAGCGTATACAAATTTCACTCTATGAATAAAAACACTAACAAAAGAAACATCCTTACCTAACGGTGTCATCGTGTTCGTCCAGCTTCGTCTAGATTTGCAGCAAACAGAAAGAAGAGACTCTTTATATAAATGATCCTCCCACTTTATGACCCACATGATTTATAAGAAATCCACAAACTCTCACTGTGTGTACGAGTGTTCGCTCACTCTGAAACTACAGTGAAAGAAGAACATCTCAGTCAGGAGCAACAACTCCAGAACACTGATTCCTGATCAGCTTTAGATCCAGATGTTTCCAGTGTGCTCCATTCAAACAGTGTCTCCACAGCACTGTGTGTATTAAAGTAGAGACACTCAGCTGTGAAACACTGCTGCACTCATTAAACACACACAGGACATCTGCACTTTAACTTGGACAATGAAGGAAAACAAGTCAACATAGATTCTGTTAAAATCACAGAATGATGTGAAAAACACATTTAATTGTTTTAATCATTTCCTGAATATTAACAGGTGTTGCTGAACACATCACACCTGTGTCCACAGGTGAAGGTAACCTGCCACCATCAGACCATCAAATGGAAGAAGACACAACCCAACAGGTGAGTTAACATCCTGCAGAGTCTCTGTCTTTATTCACCAGCAATATCTTCATTCATATGTTCAGATAAGTGACAACAACAAAGAAAGTGTTGTTGCTGGAGTTGAACATTTATCTGTCAGTGGCAGCTACATGTTCACTTTGAAATATTCATTTATCACTATAAAGAATATTAAAGGAAAATAGATTATTGTCAAACATTCAAACTATTCAAATGAACTAAATGTCTCCACTTTTGTTCCATTGGTCTCATAACTTCATTGTTATTGTTGACAAAGTCAAAGACATAGTTGACCTGGAACAGAACAATCAGCATTAAGATGAGTTCAGATAGTTAGTGAATATTACATTAATATACATTTAAACTGTTTGATGTGTTTCTAACACACACTTACACAACACATACACAAACCTTGTATCTGCTGGAAGCTCTCTGTTTCTGTCTCCTCTCTCTGCAGGATGCAGACTCACACTCAGTGGAGAGTCCAGAGAGCCGTTACTCTGGTACACCTGCAGTAGACCCGGTTGTGGAGGAGGAGAAGGAGGTGAAGCCGCCTGGAGGTTGTTCAAGTTTGTTTTTTATTGTTATTCTGATCAATTACAGTTAAGCAGTTGATTATAATATATTAATATTCCATGACATACAAACAGTAAAAAGAACAAACAATAAATCAATGTAAAGAGTCATTTTTACATTAATGTGTGTGTTTGTGTGCTGATCATTGTGAATGCTCTAATTAATAAATGACAATAGATAATGCTCAGTTTAAAACAACAGGTTTAGTTTAGTTTGTTGTGGATTTTTGATGCGTTCTGTGACCGTTCTGCTCCACTTGACCCGCCAGAACAGCATCCTGTCTGTGTTCTGTCACCTGTGGATTTATAAATGACAAAGTGACACAGATCTGTTTGAACGGTCTGGATTAATACAAACACAGCTGAATGGCACTGAGTAGAACCCAACAGTCCAACATTGTAAATATGAGTTTGTTTATCTCTGTGTGATGGTGTAAATATGTTTGGAGTTGTGTTTATTTATATTGGTCTGACTGCTTTTTTACTTATTAATTATTACTGTTTTAATTGATGCTCTCTGTTTGTGATCTCCACTTTGCTGCTGTCATAATGAAAATGTCTCTGTTGTGGAACTAATGAAGGATTTTATCTTTCAGTGAAGAGCTTTACACCTTCATCACAAACAGTGAAGAGCTCTACAGCTTCATCACAGCCTTCGAGGATTCTAGCAGTATGCAGAGTGAAGGTCCACTCAGTCACTACTGGTCGGACCTGTGGTGCTGATGATGAAATTCTAGAAAAAGTGATGAATATGAGATGGCCAACAAAGGTGAAGATCACCACAGACTATCAGGAGTGTGACATCATCATCGTCTTCTGTCCAATCAAAACTCGTGAAGGATCAGATGTGCCGGCAGCCATGAGAAAGATTCCAGCAGGTAATGAAAGATTTGTATGTAACTCTCTCTTATTGTTATCAGACTAATCTGTACAGGGATTATGTTCAGATTATATTCTGATTATAGTCTCCAACTGTCAGAACCAGAGTTCATGTTCTGTCTGAGCCTGTAGTTCTGGTTCTGCAGCTGTACGTAGAGTCAGTGAACATGTACACAGTTAGCTCAGATACTTTTCTCTTCTACTTGTACATTTACAAACCCTTCAGTGACAGCAGTGAAGAACACTGCAGCAGATTCAAACATGAGTCCTCAAGTCACTTCACAGCAGCTCTGTGTTCAGCTCCACTACAAACTATCACTCTTTAATATCTTTAACATACACTTTGTTTTATAAAAAGTGTTTGAAGAGACACATTCAGTAACTGTAAGGTTCAAGTGTGGAGAGATTACTGATTACTGAACAGTCACAAACAACGCAGCTTTTTTAGTAACATAACTGTTTTGGAGTTTTGATGGTTACGTGCTCGTTTAAAAAATATGTTTATGAGCCTCAAGAATGTTCAGAGGGATGTATTAACTTGTTCCTGCCTATATCATCTAACCTGTAAAATGTTTGTGTTTTAAGAAAAATGTTCTCTGCACGTTCTTCTTCACAGGAAGTTGATCTCTGAAACTTTGTCTCATATTTTGTCTTTTCAGGTGATAAACCTGTAATTTTAGTGCTGATGCATCACACCAGAGATGACGACTTTTCCACTGATATTAAAAAGTGGAGTGGAACCTGTCAGAACGTTGTGTTGGATGTTCATGTTCTCTTCCATGAGACTCAGCCGGGATTACTGAAGAGTCCAAGAAATGATGAGGCCGTTCATCAAATACAAGAAGTGTTAAAAGCTCTCAGTAAAAGTAGGTTTGGATGGCCTAGTTCTGGTTTTAATGCCTTGACGTGGAGCAACAAACAACAGAACAGCTGTTATTAATGACTGCAGGCAGATAAATGTCTGTGACGTCCTCTGACAGATTAAATCATCACTTAACAAACAGTCCTGTTGATCGTTGGTGTCAAATACTGAAGTGATAAAGTTGTTAATCCTGCTAAAGTTCATGAAATGTGTGCTGTATAAACTTCATCATGATGTCATCCTGTAACCATCAGTCACTTTCTGTGTGGAAAACAGGAAACAGCTTGTTTGAGTCTGTTTGCTTCCTTTCACACATTAATAATATATAATAATAATAATAATAATAATCTGCTTTTATTGTGACGCTGCCTTTAAAGTTTCAGATCATAAAAGTTGTCCTGCAGTTGTCTTTAATTAACTGTGTGTTTGTCACATAAACACACATATAGAGATTATATTCCACATCATTAACATATATATTGTACTTATTCATCACACATGTTCCTTTATACTTCTACTGCAGGAGTTTCTCTGCTGGACCAAATATTTACACAATAATACAGTGTGAGGGATTTAAATATTGATATATATCTTTGTAATGTCATCTGCACTTTGTTTAATCTGTAATCTTTGTGTTTTCTTCATTCAAAGAGCTGTTTCTGTTGTGTGACCTCTCAGTCTGTGAGGATCAATAAAGTCTGATCTGATCTTGAATGGATCAGAGTGTCAGCGCTCTCTGGTGGACAAACTGTGACAGACACTCTGTTTCTGAATGAGCTCCAACAGATTTATGATGATGTAATAAATGGTTTGGTGACATATATGATGTGCAGGTTCAGTAGATGTCTTAGTGTTGTGATGTTGCTGCCATGTTTGACCTACACATTGTGGAAGACTGTGAGAGAGCAGGTAGAAGATTTATAGGAGATTTAAAGACCTTTTATTCCTTTCAGGTTATTTCCTCTGCTTCAGTGTTTTATATCGCTTCTTGTGCCTCTAAAAGAGCCTGAAAGTTAAACATGCACCATCAGAAGCTCCTTTGTCCCACAGAAATCACTGCTCCTGAACGCCTCGTCAGTCTTTTCTACCTAAATATTTGTAATTATTCATTTTGATTCATTATTTAATTCATTAAAGCAAAACATATTTTGTGATCTTTTGTTTATTTTACATGGAAGAGATTTATTTTTTTAAATCTGAGAACATTTAATTGTTTTGTGATCTTTAAAAAAATCTGTTGTTCTTTTTGTTCTTTATTGAACAAAGTAAAACATCATTTATTCAGTGGAAATAAACTGACAAGTTGAAGAAAACAAAAGAAAAACAAATGTTATTTGACTTTCAGAACATTTCTGTTCTTCATACAGAGATTTAAAACACACTCAGTTCATTTCTTCATTTGTAGTTTAACCTTTAAATATTTACATGAATGATTTACATGTTGACTTGATATTACTTATTTATTGATCACAGAAGAATCACCTGACAGAAAATAAGACATGACGAGCATAATGTTCAACATTCACCATCTGTGGTCGATGTAGACTAATTAATGCTGAAACAAACTGTTTATCATCATTTTTAACTAGTCTAAAACAAGCAACAAAGTGTTTTAGATCTCACAACGTGAGTTTGTGAGAAATGCAAGAGTTGAATGTACTTTACGTGTTAAAGGTGATGAATGAGGTCCTGTCTCCTCCGTACAGCCCCCAGTGGAGGCTGTGCTGGCCACGGTGGTTCACTGGTCACTGGCTCACCTGACTGCACCGGAACTTTAAAGGCTCCATTCACTAAAACAATGTTGTGCAAAACTTGACAGGCCAAAATAATATCACACACTTTCTCTGGTGTGTACAGCAGCGTTCCCCCTGCTGGTCCGAGACAGAACCACCTGCCCTTCAGCAGCCCGCAGCAGCTCCACTGTGACCGTGTGCGTGTGTGCGCACTATTGAGTCTGCGTTCCTGC
Source organism: Sparus aurata (assembly GCF_900880675.1). Lineage (NCBI taxonomy): Eukaryota > Metazoa > Chordata > Actinopteri > Spariformes > Sparidae > Sparus > Sparus aurata. The sequence continues at coordinate 35,736,411 of NC_044195.1, read as the reverse complement.
TCTGTAGCAGGTCCGCCAGCGGGGTTATTAGGTATTCTGTTAATTAGTTGTTATGTTAGGCTAATATGTTATATTACAAAATAGTGGCATCAGTAAAAACGTGGGCTTTTTTTTTTTTTTTTTAATGTTTTTTTTTTTTTTTTAAGAATCCGTTTTGATCTGATCTAAATATGTGACTGCTTTTGCCTAATGACAGCTGAGGTTTGTTATTTTCAGACTCAGCCAGATGTTGCTGTGCTGCACCACAAATCCACACACTCAGATTTGCGTACACGAGCTCAGACCTGACGTAAGATCTGATCGTAGCTCCCGCTCACGTCCAAATTGATAAATGCCGAAGTTTGCGTGGAAAAGGTCGTACGGTCGTTTGATAAATGAGGGCCACTGTGTGTGTGTGTGTGCAGTGAGTTTGGATCGCTTCCAAGTCACGTGGTTCATAAAGTGGGCGGATCCTTTCATAAAGAGTCTCTGCTTTCGGTTTGCAGCAGATCAGAACAGCTGAATGATGGCTGAGCACCTCGGAGCTGCAGGTAAGAATCTTTCTCCTCAGATTATTCAGGAACATGTTGTTGATTCATAAACATCAGAATGTTACAATCATCTACATTATTTCATCACAGGGTTTTAGTTCATTTGAGGTTACTGTTATCAGGAAACAGTTTTCATACAACAATCTGTTTCTTCACTGAAACAAGTTAACAGGAAGTGAAGTGAGATCTCAGTGACACTGATACTGTAACTCTGTGCGCACGTTTTAATACTCTAAACATGGGAGTGGACACATATTCTTTATTTAAATGTATGTCAATTATTATTGCAACAATAAAAAACAACATATAATGTTCATAGTATTGTCCCAATTAACCTGCATGCTCAGAAAATCTGCTGAAAGCAAAACATGACAAACTCACGTCCAACAACAGAAGAACACATTGACCTGAATGTAACATTCATCAGTAATACTGACACATGTAGTGTCCAACTGAACACTCGTAAAGGTTCATCGAACAGAGTTAATCTGTCTGCCAGCTGCAGCCACACATTTATCATCACAGCTGAAAGTTTGTCTCATGTAAAGTTTTCCAGGCGTCTCTGTTGTAAACTTTACAGCTCAGTCTGCTTTAGTGAGTCTGAGACTCTCTGCATCAGCTGAGTGCTCAGCCAGCAGGACTGGACGTACTGCAGAGATAACACAGCTCACATCAACAGTGAAGCCCTAATAATAATAACACCTGGTTAATATGTTAGTATAATGCTCAGACTAATAACTGGGTTAGAGATAATATGTTGATCCTCACTCTGAAACTACAGTGAAAGAAGAACCTCTCAGTCAGGAGCAACAACTCCAGAACACTGATTCCTGGTCAGCTTTAGATCCAGATGTTTCCAGTGTGCTCCATTCAAACAGTGTCTCCACAGCACTGTGTGTATTAAAGTAGAGACACTCAGCTGTGAAACACTGCTGCACTCATTAAACACACACAGGACATCTGCACTTTAACTTGGATAATGAAGGAAAACAAGTCAACATAGATTCTGTTAAAATCACAGGATGATGTGAAAAACACATTTAGTTGTTTTAATCATTTCCTGAATATGATTAAACATATTGTTAATCAACACATCACACCTGTGTCCACAGGTGAAGGTGACCTGCCACCATCAGACCATCAACAGGTGAGTTAACATCCTGCAGAGTCTCTGTCTTTATTCACCAGCAATATCTTCATTCATATGTTCAGATAAGTGACAACAACAAAGAAAGTGTTGTTGCTGGAGTTGAACATTTATCTGTCAGTGGCAGCTACATGTTCACTTTGAAATATTCATTTATCACTATAAAGAATATTAAAGGAAAACAGATTATTGTCAAACATTCAAACTATTAAAATGAAGTAAATGTCTCCACTTTTGTTCCATTGGTCTCATAACTTCATTGTTATTGTTGACAAAGTCAAAGACATAGTTGACCTGGAACAGAACAATCAGCATTAAGATGAGTTCAGATAGTTAGTGAATATTACATTAATATACATTTAAACTGTTTGATGTGTTTCTAACACACACTTACACAACACATACACAAACCTTGTATCTGCTGGAAGCTCTCTGTTTCTGTCTCCTCTCTCTGCAGGATGCAGACTCACACTCAGTGGAGAGTCCAGAGAGCCGTTACTCTGGTACACCTGCAGTAGACCCGGTTGTGGAGGAGGAGAAGGAGGTGAAGCCGCCTGGAGGTTGTTCAAGTTTGTTTTTTATTGTTATTCTGATCAATTAGACTGACTCACTCACACTCAGGGGAGAGTCCAGAGAGCCGTTCCTCTGGGAGAGACACAGTAGACCAGGCAGTGGAGGTCCATCCTGAACAGGTAAGACTGCAGACTGACTGTGTGCTTAAAGCGAAACTCTCGCCAAAAAGAAACCGAGGCTTTATTTGGGATTGAATATGAGTCAAACCTTCGTGTAAAAGCATAATTATGACGAAAGAGGCACTTTTAAGATTTACCATAGTTTCAATTTTGGGCACGTTAATTTTGAACAGGAGTGCATGGGGCAGGATATGCAAGCAAAGTTTCATGTTGTGTGGAGCCTTCTTCGTGTTCTCAAAATAGCGATTTTGATGCTAGCGTATCCTGCCCTTAGCACTCCCATTCAAAATTAACGTGCCCAAAACCGAAACTACGGTAAATCTTAAAAGTGCCTCTTTCATCACAATTATGCTTTTACACGAAGGTCCCAAATAAAGCCTCGGTTGCTTTTTGGCGAGAGTTTCACTTTAATGTGCTGACTTGTTTGGTGTCTACAAAGCAGTATTTGTGCTCAATTAACACACACCACTCATCAAATCATTTTCCAATTTAACACAGCTGCAAATTAGACACATAACAAAACCTAAACTGATATGTTGTGTGTCTGTGTGGTTTGTCTCCGGCTTCCTCCCACAATCCAGAGACACACAACTGAGGTTAATCTGTCGCTCTAAATTGCCCGTCGGTGTGAATGTGATGGTGAACAGTTGTTTGTCCCTACATGTCAAGTCAAGTGTAATATTTCCTCTGAATATGTGCAGAAAATAGAAATACTCGAGTCCCTCAGATTTGTACAGTAAAAGAGTTAAAGTGATTAATTACTTTCCACCACTGAATGTAATGATTATTATAATTAACTGAACTACTTTGTGTGTTTACTTGTTACATGTTTTCACTTCTAAAGGTTTTGTGTTTCTGATGCAGGTTGATGTGAACCCAGAGATCCTAAAGAAAGTGAGAGCTGTGATGTCAACATCAAATACATGTAGGTACAATTATTTATTGTTTTAATAAATGTTTCTTATTTATACTACTAATCTTTTCCCCAGTACTCCTGTGTGTAAATATCAGGGCTGTAACAAAGAAGTCTCACTGGTTCAAACACAGTTTGGAGTTCAAGCCAGTTTAATTATTATTATTAAACGAATTATTATATTATTATTATTATTATTATTATTATTATTATTCATTTATCGTGAACAAACAGAAAATAATCCTCCTGCTGGGACTCAGACTGATTTCTGCACTCTGGAAACTTCAGTAAATCATTTTCATCATGAAAATAAAAACATGTCTGTGTGACGCTGGATGAACTCTGAACACTTCACAAAAGGATGATACAAATTAAAGGTTCATTTATTTGTCATTTCACAACAGCAGGGTTGTGAAATGAAGCTGAGTGTAAATTCCTTTATGCTACATAAGAAAAACTAAACTATGTTACAGAGTGCAGATGATGAAGTAAAGAGTCTGGTGTCCTGAGGAGTGAAGCTGCTGTGTGTCTGGTGGTGCAGCAGCAGGTACTTGTGTATCTGTTGTCAGGTGGCAGCAGGTGAACAGACTGTCTGGGTGTCTTTTAGTATCTTTAGGCTCTGTGCAGCATCTCACCTCACTGATGTCACTGATGCTCTGCAGACAGCAGATCTGTAGGAACCTGTGTTGATGCAGGAGGGAACAGTCTGCTGTCAGACTGAGCTGTTTAAAATCAGCTGGCTGATCTGCAGCTTTTACTTCACATCCAGGTTTATTATCTGGACCAGCAGCTCATTCAGAGTCACTCTCAGCAGGACTTTCCTCACATCTGCTGTGGTCACTGACTGTGTCTGGTCCTCTGGAGGAGGAGCAGACTTCACAGCTCAGTCTTGTTGAGGAGATCAGAGTGAGGATAAGAAGTGTTCAGCTCATCAGGCAGCTTGTCCTCACACATGATGGAGGCTCCTCTGTTTCTGTAGAATGTGACATTTTGAATCTCCTGCCACGTATCTTTGGTGCTGTTGGAGTTGAGGTCTCTCCAGCTGTTGATGTTTCCTCTTTGTCTCACTGAGCTCTCAGTCTTACTCTGAGTCTCTGTATGTTTCCTTGTCACCTGAGGCTGAACTACATGTAGTTTTACAAGCTTCACTTGTACAGTAGGTTGCCCAACACTGGATATCGGTAAATATTATGATGACAAAAATACTTAACTGATTTAATGTATCACATTTATTTTGATGGTTATTGTTATTGTCCATGTCATGTGACCAGTGACTCCAAACCAGTGCTGGACTGGATCACTACACAGGTCACAGAGGAGAAACCAGCAGAGCAAAGTGAACAACATGTTTACAGTTATAAGAAACACAATATGGGTCTGTTAGTTTACTGTCAGCAGAATAATGAAGAAGAAAACATATACAACTCAAAATATTCATAAAGAATAGAATCATTTATAAAAAGAGTGTCTTTTTTTCTCTATTCAGTAATTTAATCTGGCACTGGTTCTGTCTTATTAACAACTCTGCCTCTGTTGACTGTGAACACAAGTCATTCCAGACATCTGATGTTGTTACAGGACTCAGGCAGGTCTTCAGTTCTATTGTTTAATTCACACTTTATGCTGACCTCAGCACATGTTGCTGTGTCCACCAGACCATCACCACTGTACTGTTACAGCCCTAATAAATACTAATAACATCTAACAATATATTACAGATATAAGAAGATGTGACTGTGATGAACTGTCTCTTCTCCAGATCCTGTAGATGATGAAGGTTTGAAGAAGTGCATCAACAAGACGTCAATTGACCTGAAGAAGCTTTTAAACTTCTTTAAAGATGTTGCAGCTCTACACGAGAACACTGAGAAAGGTGATCACACACAGTGAACATATATATTTTCTGCTTTATATTTAAATTATGTTTAGATTTTCGATTAATGCAGTTAATTTTGCATCTTACCAGAATCGTGAGGCAAAAAACACCTAGACAATGACTCTGTAGACAGAAAAAAAGACATGAAGAGCATAATGTACAACATTCACCAGCTGTGATAGATGTGGACTAATTAATGCAGATACAAACTGTTCATTATATTTTACAACTGGTCTAATTAAAACAGACAACAGTGTGATTAACATGAATTTAAATAGGTTAAAAATGCAGAATGAATACATTATCTATTAGGGGTGGTGAAAAAAATAGATTATTGATTAATCGCAATTATACCATTGACAATTATGATTCGATTATTAAATTTCCAAAAAACGATTTACATTTTTTTATTTATTTTTCTAAATAGTAATACAAACTGGAGTCCTCCTCTTACTGGCTTCCGCTACATGGTCCACAGTCTGGAGCCAAGATATGTTATTCCATCCCGGAGCGTTTTCACACTTAAATCGATTCTAAATCTTTACAAGGAGACAAAACTTTCCGTGCAAGAGTCCCTCAACTCTGCTCACAGGGTAGCAATAACCTGCGATGCCTGGACATCCAGAGCTACAGACTCATATGTGACCGTTACAGCTCATTATGTCAGCAGTTAATGGAAGCTAATGTCCTACGTACTTCAGACGAAAGCTATGGATGATAGCCACACAAGCACAAATATGTGTGAGTTTCTCAAAGCAATGGCAGACGAGTGGGGAACAGATAAACACTACATTTAAAACAAATTAAAAAAATAATCATTTTGATATTACAGTTACACTTTACAATATTGAAGGTGCTGTGAGGTGTTACTCAAAAGAGAAGTAAAATACTTAAGCAGCTGACTGATGTTAAATGGAAGATCAATAATCGTTAATAATTGAAAATCGAATCGATAATCGTTAATAATCGAAAATCGATTTGTTATCGAGACTTCAACAATCAGAATCGAATCGAATCGAGAAATTGGGCCGATTGACCACCCCTATTATTTATACAGTGTATTAAAATGTCAATCTATAAATAAAAACACTAACAAGAGAAACATCCTGAGGTGCCGTTTAGCTCAGTGGGTACAGCGGGCGTTCCATGTACTGAGGCTCTGCAGCGGACCCGGGTCCAACTCCTGACCTGGGTCCCTTTGCTGCATGTCACTCCCCCTCTCTCTCTCTGTTTTGTGTCACTCTCTTCAGCTGTACTTTCAACAAGGCCAAAAAAATACTGAAGAAAAAACATACAAAAAAAAAACTACATGACTTCTAAGAAATCCACAAACTCTCACTGTGTGTGTGTGTGTGTGTGTGTGTGTGTGTGTGTGTGTGTGTGTGTGTGTGTGTGTGTGTGTGTGTGTGTGAAAGCAGAACATCTCAGTCAGGGGCAACAACTCCAGAACACTGATTCCTGATCAGCTTTAGATCCAGATGTTTCCAGTGTGCTCCATTCAAACAGTGTCTCCACAGCACTGTGTGTATTAAAGTAGAGACACTCAGCTGTGAAACACTGCTGCACTCATTAAACACACACAGGACATCTGCACTTTAACTTGGTAATGAAGGAAAACAAGTCAACATAGATTCTGTTAAAATCACAGAATGATGTGAAAAACACATTTAATTGTTTTAATCATTTCCTGAATATGATTAAACATATTGTTAATCAACACATCACACCTGTGTCCACAGGTGAAGGTAACCTGTCACCATCAGACCATCAAATGGAAGAAGACACAACCCAACAGGTGAGTTAACATCCTGCAGAGTCTCTGTCTTTATTCACCAGCAATATCTTCATTCATATGTTCAGATAAGTGACAACAACAAAGAAAGTGTTGTTGCTGGAGTTGAACATTTATCTGTCAGTGGCAGCTACATGTTCACTTTGAAATATTCATTTATCACTATAAAGAATATTAAAGGAAAATAGATGATTGTCAAACATTCAAACTATTAAAATGAACTAAATGTCTCCACTTTTGTTCCATTGGTCTCATAACTTCATTGTTATTGTTGACAAAGTCAAAGACATAGTTGACCTGGAACAGAACAATCAGCATCAAGATGAGTTCAGATAGTTAGTGAATATTACATTAATATACATTTAAACTGTTTGATGTGTTTCTAACACACACTTACACAACACATACACAAACCTTGTATCTGCTGGAAGCTCTCTGTTTCTGTCTCCTCTCTCTGCACAGGATGCAGACTCACACTCAGGGGAGAGTCCAGAGAGCCGTTACTCTGGGAGAGACACAGAAGAACAGGCTGGGGAGGAGGAGAAGGAGGAGAAGGAGGAGAAGGAGGAGAAGGAGGAGGAGGAGAAAGAAGGAGGAGAAGGAGAAGAAGGAGGAGAAGGAGGAGAAGGAGCAGAAGGAGAAGAAGGAGCAGAAGGAGGAGAAGGAGAAGAAGGAGCAGAAGGAGGAGAAGGAGCAGAAGGAGAAGAAGGAGCAGAAGGAGGAGAAGGAGCAGAAGAAGGCGCAGAAGGAGCAGAAGGAGCAGAAGGAGGCAGAATGAGGAGAAGGAGAAGAAGGAGAAGAAGGAGCAGAAGGAGGAGAAGGAGAAGAAGGAGGAGAAGGAGGAGAAGGAGGAGAAGGAGAAGAAGGAGCAGAAGGAGGAGAAGGAGCAGAAGGAGGAGAAGGAGAAGAAGGAGCAGAAGGAGGAGAAGGAGCAGAAGGAGGAGAAGGAGAAGAAGGAGCAGAAGGAGGAGAAGGAGCAGAAGGAGGAGAAGGAGGAGAAGGAGAAGAAGGAGCAGAAGGAGGAGAAGGAGGAGAAGGAGCAGAAGGAGGAGAAGGAGCAGAAGGAGGAGAAGGAGGAGAAGGAGGAGAAGAAGCAGAAGGAGGAGAAGGAGGAGGAGGAGAAGGAGGAGGAGAAGGAGGAGGAGAAGGAGAAGAAGGAGAAGAAGAAGCTGAAGGAGGAGAAGAAGCAGAAGGAGGTCCCACCTGGAGGTTGTTCAAGTTTGTTTTTTATTGTCATTCTGATCAATTACAGTTAAGCAGTTGATTATAATATATTTATATGACATGACATAAGATAATGCTGATAAAAATAGAGCAATAAATCATGAGCACAAACTTAAACACATATAGGCTAATTAACCCAATAAACACACTGAAGGACAGAACAGCAGTTTTAGACATTTGGGGCCAAACTACACAGAATAAGTTCTGTCTGAAAGATAGAAGAACCGGTCCAGAACCCTCACAGACAGTTTCATCACCCGCTGTAGAGTTACATTGGAACCAGCAGGATCTAGACTCCCACAGAAAGCAGTAAAACGACACATCACTAGGGTCACTAATATATCACCATTATTTTAATCACAAATAATGACTGTTTCAATGTAATGAGTCATTTTTACATTAATGTGTGTGTGTGTGTGTGTGTGTGCTGATTATTGTGAATGCTCTGATTAATAAAAGACAATAAATAATGCTCAGTTTGAAACGACAGATTTAGTTTAGTTTGTTTGTTGTGGATTTTTGATGCGTTCTGTGACCGTTCTGCTCTTCTTGACCCACTAGAACATCCTGTCTGTGTTCTGATCTGTTTGAACAGACTGGATTAATACAAACCAGCTGAATGGCACCAAGTAGAACCCAACTGTCCTCTTTAATTCAATCCAGTCTGATCCAATATCATACACAACATATTTAAATCAACTGGATCCAGGTTTTTGTTTCCTGCATCAAATATACTCACAGATAACAGCCATCTGAATACACCTGATTGTTTTCATCATGATCCATCAATTATTAACCACAATGTGGAAAAACACTCTCACAGTATTAATGTAAGTGAGAAAAAACTCCTGGATCTGTTTCTTTTATAAAACATGTGATGGTTAATAAAATATGATGTTTTAAAGATTAAACCCTCAACAGGAAGTGAAGTTAGAATCAGCTCCACTAACTGCAACATTAATAATAATTCAATATTAAAACATGTTCAGGTTTATCAGTCACATTTTACTGCACAAGTTCTGCTGATCATTTAAATTCACTTTGATAATAACACATGTTGAACCTGTAACAGAGTATTTTCACAGTATTAGTACCTTTATTGAATAAAAGATGTGAATACTTCCTCTGTTATTATTATTGACACAAATCATGTCATCAAACTCAGTAACAGTTACACACAAATATGAATCTGGATCTGACTGAATTCTGCTTTATTGTTCATTAGGAAAGAAAACCTCATGGTGGCCCTGGTCCACAGGTGAGTGTCATGTTCCTACCAGGTTCTTTCAGTGTTTATGAATAAATGTTCACAGTTAGTTTATCTCTGTGTGATGGTGTAAACATCTTTGGAGGTGTGTTATTTATATTGGTCTGACTGCTTTTTTACTGATAATTACTGTTTTTATTGAGCTCTACAGCTTCATCACAAACAGTGAAGGTCCACTCAGTCACTACTGGTCTGACCTTTGGTGCTGATAAAGAAATACTGGAAAAAGTGAAGAATATGAGAAGGTCAACAACACAGGTGGAGATCACAGACTATCAGGAGTGTGACATCATCATCGTCTTCTGCCCAATCACATCTCGTGTTACATCAGATGTGCCGGCAGCCATGAGAAAGATTCCAGGTAATGAAAGATTTGTGTCTAACTCTCTCTTATTGTTATCAGACTAATCTGTACAGGGATTATGTTCAGATTATAAACTGATGATAGTCTCCAACTGTCAGAACCAGAGTTCATGTTCTGTCTGAGCCTGTAGTTCTGGTTCTGCAGCTGTACGTACAGTCAGTGAACATGTACACAGTTAGCTCAGATACTTTTCTCTTCTACTTGTACATTTACAAACCCTTCAGTGACAGCAGTGAAGAACACTGCAGCAGATTCAAACATGAGTCCTCAAGTCACTTCACAGCAGCTCTGTGTTCAGCTCCTCTACACACTATCACTCTTTAATATCTTTAACATACTGTTTGTTTGTTAAAAAGTGTTTGAAGGGACACATTCAGTCACTGTAAATTTCAAGTGTGGACAGATTACTGAGCAAACAGCCACAAACTACGCAGCTTCGTTGATAACGTGGTCGTTATGAAAAATAAAATAATTGAATGGAACTCATAAACATTACAGGATTAAACGAACATTCTTCTTCACAGGAAGTTGATCTCTGAACTTTGTTTCATATTTTGTCTTTTCAGGTGATAAACCTGTAATTTTAGTGCTGATGCATCACACCAGACGTGTCAACTTTTCCACTGATATCAAAAAGTGGAGTGAAACCTATCAGAACGTTGTGTTGGATGTTCATGTTCTCTTCCATGAGACTCAGCCGGGATTACTGAAGTGTCCAAGAAATGATGAGGCAGTTCAGCAAATACAAAAAGTGTTAAAAGCTCACAGTAGATAATCTGGTTTGGATGACTAGTTCTGGTTTTAATGCCTTGATATGAAGCAACAAGCAACAGATCAGCTGTTATTAATGACTGCAGGCAGATAAATGTCTGTGACGTCCTCTGACAGATTAAATCATCACTTAACAAACAGTCCTGTTGATCGTTGGTGTCAAATACTGAAGTGATAAAGTTGTTAATCCTGCTAAAGTTCATGAAATGTGTGCTGTATAAACTTCATCATGATGTCATCCTGTAACCATCAGTCACTTTCTGTGTGGAAAACAGGAAACAGCTTGTTTGAGTCTGTTTGCTTCCTTTCACACATTAATAATATATAATAATAATAATAATAATAATCTGCTTTTATTGTGACGCTGCCTTTAAAGTTTCAGATCATAAAAGTTGTCCTGCAGTTTGTCTTGAACTCTTCGTCTGCAGACGCTTTAATTAAAGATTTGATTGACAAGTCAAAGTGTGACTCTTTGTTCTGTGTGTGGATTCATCATTCAACAGATTTCATGTTGACTGAAGAGATAAAAGCTTTTCACATCTTCTCTGTGGACAGATTATTTCTCTGTGTTTCATTTAAAGAGCAGTGATCCAGCTCTGTAGATCAGAACACCACTGGACTGGACCCACATACACATCAGCAGTGTGATTATTACAGTCCTGGTGCAATAAATACACACTAACATCAACACTGTTCCAATAATACAGTGTGAGGGATTTAAATATTGATATATATCTTTATAATGTCATCTGTACTTTGTTTAATCTGTAATCTTTGTGTTTTCTTCATTCAAAGAGCTGTTTCTGTTGTGTGACCTCTCAGTCTGTGAGGATCAATAAAGTCTGATCTGATCTTGAATGGATCAGAGTGTCAGCGCTCTCTGGTGGACAAACTGTGACACACACTCTGATTTATAGGAGATTTAAAGACCTTTTATTCCTTTCAGGTTATTTCCTCTGCTTCAGTGTTTTATATCGTTTCTTGTGCCTCTAAAGGAGCCTGAAAGTTAAACATGCACCATCAGAAGCTCCTTTGTCCCACAGAAATCACTGCTCCTGAACGCCTCGTCAGTCTTTTCTACCTAAATATTTGTAATTATTCATTTTGATTAATTATTTAATTCATTAAAGCAAAACATATTTTGTGATCTTTTGTTTATTTTACATGGAAGAGATTTATTTTTTTAAATCTGAGAACATTTAATTGTTTTATGATCTTTAAAAAAATCTGTTGTTCTTTTTGTTCTTTATTGAACAAAGTAAAACATCATTTATTCAGTGGAAATAAACTGACAAGTTGAAGAAAACAGAAGAAAAACAAATGTTATTTGACTTTCAGAACATTTCTGTTCTTCATACAGAGATTTAAAACACAATCAGTTCATTTCCTCATTTGAAGTTTAACTTTTAAATATTTACATGAATGATTTACATGTTGACCTGATATTACTTATTTACTGATCACAGAAGAATCACCTGACAGAAAATAAGACATGACGAGCATAATGTTCAACATTCACCATCTGTGGTCGATGTAGACTATTTAATGCTGAAACAAACTGTTAATGATCATTTTTAAGTCTAAAACAAACAACAATGTGTTTTAGATCTCACAACGTGAGTTTGTGAGAAATCCACAAACTCACTGGCCCTCATTTATCAATCTAGAAAACTGGTGCAGATCTGAGCGCAGAATTGGTCGTACGACAGGACACACGTGTGATTTATGAAACATTCGTATCTGACCAATCTCAGCGTACGAATGAGCGGGTCTTGATAAATGCGGCGGCTGAATTCGATCGTCATTAACATGTTACGCCCTTACGTGGAGCAAAACAAAGATGTGTTTTTCGGCAGTCTGAAAAATGGAATTAAAGGAGCTGATAAAAACGCTGTATGGAAGAGAATAACGGAGGCAGTCAGCAGCGTTGCCAGAGGAACGGACTCCGGCTGAGGTGACGCAGGCGCACTCGCGTCAGAGCAGAATGGTAACTAACAACCCGCTTTTGCTTGCATTGTAATATCTATCAAACTCTGACTGTTCACATTTCTTACACATAATTAGGCTTCCACATGTTACATGGGTATACATTTATATTGTATTTTGAACTGTTTCAGAGCCAGGCACCAGCATCATGTCGGCCAGGTCTCCTCCCCAGAGCGCGTGCCCTCTGGCCCCGGTGCTGCGTCCAGACCGAACCTCATCACGGCAGAGGTCCTGGACTTCACATTACTGATTAAATACTGCAGAGCATTTGCAAGAGTTGAAGGTACTTTACGTTTTAAAGGTGATGAATGAGGTCCTGTCTCCTCCGTACAGCCCCCAGTGGAGGCTGTGCTGGTCACGGTGGTTCACTGGGCATTGGCTCACCTGACTGCGCCGGAACATCAGAGGTTCCATTCACTAATGCAATGTTGTGCAAAACTTGACAGGCCAAAATAATATCTCACACTTTCTCCGGGTATACAGCAGCGTTCTCCCTGCTGGTCCGAGACAGAACCAGCTGCCCTTCAGCAGCCCGCAGCAGCTCCACTGTGACCGTGTGCGTGTGTGCGCACTCTTCTGCTCTGTAGCAGGTTCGCCAGCGGGGTTATTAGGTATTCCGTTAATTAGTTGTCATGTTAGGCTAATATGTTATATTACAAAATAGTGGCATCAGTAAAAACGTGGGCTTTTTTTTATTTATTTTTTTTATGTTTTTTTATTTTTATTTTAAGAATCCGTTTTGATCTGATCTAAATATGTGACTGCTTTTGCTTAATGACAGCTGAGGTTTGTTATTTTCAGACTCAGCCAGATCTTGCTGTGCTGCAGACTCAGATTTGCGTACACGAGCTCAGACCTGACGTGAGATTTGATCGTAGCTCCCTCTCACGTCCAAATTGATAAATGCCGAAGTGTGCGTGGAAATGGTCGTACGCACGTTTTTCTGCCGTACGTTCGTTTGATAAATGAGGGCCACTGTGTGTGTGTGTGTGTGTGTGTGTGTGTGTGTGCGGTGAGAGTTTGGATCGCTTCCAAGTCACGTGGTTCATAAAGTGGGCGGATCCTTTCATAAAGAGTCTCTGCTTTCGGTTTGCAGCAGATCAGAACAGCTGAATGATGGCTGAGCACCTCGGAGCTGCAGGTAAGAATCTTTCTCCTCAGATTATTCAGGAACATGTTGTTGATTCATAAACATCAGCATGTTACAATCATCTACATTATTTCATCATGAGGTTTTAGTTCATTTGAGGTTACTGTTATCAGGAAACAGTTTTCATACAACAATCTGTTTCTTCACTGAAACAAGTTAACAGGAAGTGAAGTGAGATCTCAGTGACACTGATACTGTAACTCTGTGCGCACGTTTTAATACTCTAAACATGGGAGTGGATACATATTCTTTATTCAAATGTATGTTAATTATTATTGCAACAATAAAAAACAACATATAATGTTCATAGTATTGTCCCAATTAACCTGCATGCTCAGAAAATCTGCTGAAAGCAAAACATGACAAACTCACGTCCAACAACAGAAGAACACACTGACCTGAATGTAACATTCATCAGTAATACTGACACATGTAGTGTCCAACTGAACACTCGTAAAGGTTCATCAAACAGAGTTAATCTGTCTGCAGCTGCAGCCACACATTTATCATCACTGCTGAAAGTTTGTCTCATGTAAAGTTTTCCAGGCGTCTCTGCTGTAAACTTTACAGCTCAGTCTGCTTTAGTGAGTCTGAGACTCTCTGCATCAGCTGAGTGCTCAGCCAGCAGGACTGGACGTACTGCAGAGATAACACAGCTCACATCAACAGTGAAGCCCTAATAATGATAATACCTGGTTAATATGTTAGTATAATGCTCAGACTAATAACTGGGTTAGAGATAATATGTTGATCCTCACTCTGAAACTACAGTGAAAGAAGAACATCTCAGTCAGGAGCAACAACTGCAGAACACTGATTCCTGATCAGCTTTAGATCCAGATGTTTCCAGTGTGCTCCATTCAAACAGTGTCTCCACAGCACTGTGTGTATTAAAGTAGAGACACTCAGCTGTGAAACACTGCTGCACTCATTAAACACACACAGGACATCTGCACTTTAACTTGGATAATGAAGGAAAACAGAAGTCAACATAGATTCTGTTAAAATCACAGAATGATGTGAAAAACACATTTAATTGTTTTAATCATTTCCTGAATATGATTAAACATATTGTTAATCAACACATCACACCTGTGTCCACAGGTGAAGGTAACCTGTCACCATCAGACCATCAAATGGAAGAAGACACAACCCAACAGGTGAGTTAACATCCTGCAGAGTCTCTGTCTTTATTCACCAGCAATATCTTCATTCATATGTTCAGATAAGTGACAACAACAAAGAAAGTGTTGTTGCTGGAGTTGAACATTTATCTGTCAGTGGCAGCTACATGTTCACTTTGAAATATTCATTTATCACTATAAAGAATATTAAAGGAAAATAGATGATTGTCAAACATTCAAACTATTAAAATGAAGTAAATGTCTCCACTTTTGTTCCATTGGTCTCATAACTTCATTGTTATTGTTGACAAAGTCAAAGACATAGTTGACCTGGAACAGAACAATCAGCATTAAGATGAGTTCAGATAGTTAGTGAATATTACATTAATATACATTTAAACAGTTTGATGTGTTTCTAACACACACTTACACAACACATACACAAACCTTGTATCTGCTGGAAGCTCTCTGTTTCTGTCTCCTCTCTCTACAGGATGCAGATTCAGACTTGGTGAAGTGTCCAAAGTGTGCTTTCTCCTTTACACCCACAGTAGACGAGGTTAGTGGAGGTCCAGCCTGAACAGGTCAGACTGCAGACAGGTAGACTTTGATGAAACTGTGGGAGAAAGATTCCAAAATATCTGGAGCTTTTTATTTTATTCATAATAAATAACGTTATAATTTACTGAACTACTGTCTGTGTTTAATGTTGCAAGTTTTCACTTCTAGAAGTTTTTTGTAATAAATAAATAAATAAATAAAAATGGATAAATAAATAAAATAAAATTGATTTGATTTGTGTTTCTGATGCAGCTTGATGTGAACCCAGAGATCCTAAAGGAGCTGAGAGCTGTGATGTCAACATTGAATAAATGTAGGTACAATTATTTATTGTTTTAATAAATGTTTCTTACTTATACTATTAATCTTTTCCCCAGTACTACTGTGTGTAAATATCAGGGCTGTAACGGTACAAAGAAGTCACACTGGTTCAAACACAGTTTGGAGTTAAAGTTCAGTTTAATTATGTTTCACAGAAACTAAATGTATAAAGAAACATTTCATTTATTCTGAACAAACAGAAAATAATCCTCCTGCTGGGACTCAGACTGATTTCTGCACTCTGGAAACTTCAGTAAACTATTTTCATCATAAAAAATAAAAAACATGTCTGTGTGACGCTGGATGAACTCTGAACACTTCACAAAAGGATGATACACATTAAAGGTTCATTTATTTGTCATTTCACAGCAGCAGGGTTGTAAACTGAAGCTGAGTGTAAATGCCTTTATGCTACATAAGAACAACTAAACTATGTTACAGAGTGCAGATGATGAAGTAAAGAGTCTGGTGTTCTGAGGAGTGAAGCTGCTGTGTGTCTGGTGGTGCAGCAGCAGGTACTTGTGTATCTGTTGTCAGGTGGCAGCAGGTGAACAGACTGTCTGGGTGTCTTTTAGTATCTTTAGGCTCTGTGCAGCATCTCACCTCACTGATGTCACTGATGCTCTGCAGACAGCAGATCTGTAGGAACCTGTGTTGATGCAGGAGGGAACAGTCTGCTGTCAGACTGAGCTGTTTAAAATCAGCTGGCTGATCTGCAGCTTTTACTTCACATCCAGGTTTATTATCTGGACCAGCAGCTCATTTAGATTCACTCTCAGCAGGACTTTCCTCACATCTGCTGTGGTCACTGACTGTGTCTGGTCCTCTGGAGGAGGAGGAGCAGACTTCACAGCTCAGTCTTGTTGAGGAGGTCAGAGTGAGGATAAGAAGTGTTCAGCTCATCAGGCAGCTTGTCCTCACACATGATGGAGGCTCCTCTGTTTCTGCAGCCTGTGACATTTTGAATCTCCTGCCACGTATCTGTGGTGCTGTTGGAGTTGAGGTCTCTCCAGCTGCTGATGTTTCCTCTTTGTCTCACTGAGCTCTCAGTCTTACTCTGAGTCTCTGTATGTTTCCTTGTCACCTGAGGCTGAACTATGTAGTTTTACAAGCTACACTTGTACAGTAGCTTGCCCAACACTGGATATCGGTAAATATTATGATGACAAAAATACTTAACTGATTTAATGTATCACATTTACATTGATGGTTATTGTTATTGTCCATGTCATGTGACCAGTGACTCCAAACCAGTGCTGGACTGGATCACTACACAGGTCACAGAGGAGAAACCAGCAGAGCAAAGTGAACAACATGTTTACAGTTATAAGAAACACAATATGGGTCTGTTTGTTTACTGTCTGCAGAATAATGAAGAAGAAAACATATAAAACTCAAAATATTCATAAAGAATAGAATCATTTATAAAAAAAGAGTGTCTTTTTTTCTCTATTCAGTAATATAATCTGGCACTGGTTCTGTCTTATTAACAATTCTGCCTCTTGACTGTGAACACAAATCATTCCAGACATCTGATGTTGTTACAGGACTCAGGCAGGTCTTCAGCTGCTCTGTTTAATTCACACTTTCGTGTTGACCTCAGCACATGTTGCTGTGTCCACCAGACCATCACAACTGTACAGTTATAGCCCTAATAAATACTAATAATATCAAACAATATATTACAGATATAAGAAGATGTGACTGTGATGAACTGTCTCTTCTCCAGATCCTGTAGATGATGAAGGTTTGAAGAAGTGCATCAACAAGACGTCAATTGACCTGAAGAAGCTTTTAAACTTCTTTAAAGATGTTGCAGCTCTACACAAGAACACTGAGAAAGGTGATCATACACACTGAACATATATATTTTCTGCTTTATATTTACATTATGTTTAGATTTTCGATTCATGCAGTTAATTTTGCATCTTACCAGAATCATGAGGCAAAAAACACCTAGACAAAGACTCTGTAGACAGAAAATAAGACACGAGAGCATAATGTACAACATTCACCACCTGTGATAGATGTAGACTAATTAATGCAGATACAAACTGTTTATTATATTTTACAACTGGTCTAATTAAAACAGACAACAGTGTGATTAACATGAATTTAAATAGGTTAAAAGGGCAGAATAAAGTCAGATACATTATCTATACAGTGTATTAAAATGTCAGTCTATAAATAAAAACACTAACAAGAGAAACATCCTGAGGTGCCGTTTAGCTCAGTGGGTACAGCGGGCGTCCCATGTACTGAGGCTCTGCAGCGGACCCGGGTCCAACTCCTGACCTGGGTCCCTTTGCTGCATGTCACTCCCCCTCTCTCTCTCTGTTTTGTGTCACCCTCTTCAGCTGAAAAAAAAAACAAACAAAAAAAACTTACTTCCTGTTGTCCATCTGCAAACAGAAGAGACTCTTTACAGAAATGATCCTCCCACTTTATGAACTTCAGGACTTATAAGAAATCCACAAACTCTCACTGTGTGTGTGTGTGTGTGTGTGTGTGTGTGTGTGTGTGTGTGTGTGTGTGTGTGTGTGTGTGTGTGTGTGTGTGTGATAAAGAAGAACCTCTCAGTCAGGAGCAACAACTCCAGAACACTGATTCCTGATCAGCTTTAGATCCAGATGTTTCCAGTGTGCTCCATTCAAACAGTGTCTCCACAGCACTGTGTGTATTGAAGTAGAGACACTCAGCTGTGAAACACTGCTGCACTCATTAAACACACACAGGACATCTGCACTTTAACTTGGATAATGAAGGAAAACAGAAGTCAACATAGATTCTGTTAAAATCACAGAATGATGTGAAAAACACATTTAGTTGTTTTAATCATTTCCTGAATATGATTAAACATATTGTTAATCAACACATCACACCTGTGTCCACAGGTGAAGGTAACCTGCCACCATCAGACCATCAAATGGAAGAAGACACAACCCAACAGGTGAGTTAACATCCTGCAGAGTCTCTGTCTTTATTCACCAGCAATATCTTCATTCATATGTTCAGATAAGTGACAACAACAAAGAAAGTGTTGTTGCTGGAGTTGAACATTTATCTGTCAGTGGCAGCTACAGGTTCACTTTGAAATATTCATTTATCACTATAAAGAATATTAAAGGAAAACAGATGATTGTCAAACATTCAAACTATTAAAATGAACTAAATGTCTCCACTTTTGTTCCATTGGTCTCATAACTTCATTGTTATTGTTGACAAAGTCAAAGACATAGTTGACCTGGAACAGAACAATCAGCATTAAGATGAGTTCAGATAGTTAGTGAATATTACATTAATATACATTTAAACTGTTTGATGTGTTTCTAACACACACTTACACAACACATACACAAACCTTGTATCTGCTGGAAGCTCTCTGTTTCTGTCTCCTCTCTCTACAGGATGCAGACTCACACTCAGGGGAGAGTCCAGAGAGCCGTTCCTCTGGGAGAGACACAGTAGAACAGGCTGGGGAGGAGGCAGTGGAGGTCCATCCTGAACAGGTAAGACTGCAGACTGACTGTGTGCTTAAAGCGAAACTCTCGCCAAAAAGCAACCGAGGCTTTATTTGGGATTGAATATGAGTCAAACCTTCGTGTAAAAGCATAATTATGACGAAAGAGGCACTTTTAAGATTTACCGTAGTTTCAATTTTGGGCACGTTAATTTTGAACAGGAGTGCATGGGGCAGGATATGCAAGCAAAGTTTCATGTTGTGTGGAGCCTTCTTTGTGTTCTCAAAATAGCGATTTTGATGCTAGCGTATCCTGCCCTTAGCACTCCCATTCAAAATTAACGTGCTCAAAACCGAAACTACGGTAAATCTTAAAAGTGCCTCTTTCATCACAATTATGCTTTTACACGAAGGTCCCAAATAAAGCCTCGGTTGCTTTTTGGCGAGAGTTTCACTTTAATGTGCTGACTTGTTTGGTGTCTACAAAGCAGTATTTGTGCTCAATTAACACACACCACTCATCAAATCATTTTCCAATTTAACACAGCTGCAAATTAGACACATAACAAAACCTAAACTGATATGTTGTGTGTCTGTGTGGTTTGTCTCCGGCTTCCTCCCACAATCCAGAGACACACAACTGAGGTTAATCTGTCGCTCTAAATTGCCCGTCGGTGTGAATGTGATGGTGAACAGTTGTTTGTCCCTACATGTCAAGTCAAGTGTAATATTTCCTCTGAATATGTGCAGAAAATAGAAATACTCGAGTCCCTCAGATTTGTACAGTAAAAGAGTTAAAGTGATTAATTACTTTCCACCTCTGAATGTAATGATTATTATAATTAACTGAACCACTTTGTGTGTTTACTTGTTACATGTTTTCACTTCTAAAGGTTTTGTGTTTCTGATGCAGGTTGATGTGAACCCAGAGATCCTAAAGAAACTGAGAGCTGTGATGTCAAAATCATATAAATGTAGGTACAATTATTTATTGTTTTAATAAATGTTTCTTATTTATACTACTAATCTTTTCCCCAGTACTACTGTGTGTAAATATCAGGGCTGTAACAAAGAAGTCTCACTGGTTCAAACACAGTTTGGAGTTCAAGCCAGTTTAATTATTATTATTAAACGAATTATTATATTATTATTATTATTATTATTATTATTATTATTATTCATTTATCGTGAACAAACAGAAAATAATCCTCCTGCTGGGACTCAGACTGATTTCTGCACTCTGAAAACTTCAGTAAACTAATTTCATCATGAAAATAAAAATATGTCTGTGTGACGCTGGATGAACACTGAACACTTCACAAAAGGATGATACACATTAAAGGTTCATTTATTTGTCATTTCACAACAGCAGGGTTGTGAAATGAAGCTGAGTGTAAATTTCTTTATGCTACATAAGAAAAACTAAACTATGTTACAGAGTGCAGATGGTGAAGTAAAGAGTCTGGTGTTCTGAGGAGTGAAGCTGCTGTGTGTCTGGTGGTGCAGCAGCAGGTACTTGTGTATCTGTTGTCAGGTGGCAGCAGGTGAACAGACTGTCTGGGTGTCTTTTAGTATCTTTAGGCTCTGTGCAGCATCTCACCTCACTGATGTCACTGATGCTCTGCAGACAGCAGATCTGTAGGAACCTGTGTTGATGCAGGAGGGAACAGTCTGCTGTCAGACTGAGCTGTTTAAAATCAGCTGGCTGATCTGCAGCTTTTACTTCACATCCAGGTTTATTATCTGGACCAGCAGCTCATTCAGAGTCACTCTCAGCAGGACTTTCCTCTCATCTGCTGTGGTTAGGGACCAGCAGGCAGCTGTTTTGGCTCTGAATGGAGCCCTCGTCTCCCCATCATCCAGACCTTCTGTTGGGGAATGATCTCACTGTGTTTGTGATCAAAACATCATCAATACAGCTAATATATGATGTCACTGAAGATGTACATTCCTCAAGCCTGATGTGGCAGTGGCAGCATCTGAACAGTCCTGTAGGGCTGCTGTAGCCTCACCTGTCCACACTTTAACAGTTTTAGGGTTTGACCCTCTTTATCAGCTGAGAGTAAGCAGGCAGAAGAAGCAGAGAGACATGATGTGCAGGCTGAGATGAAGATGTAGGAGGACTTTCTAGCTGCCAGGAATATTTGTCTACTCATAATCTGGAATATTTCTTCCTCTGGAATTTAGGTAAAACACTTCTGTGGTCTGTCTGATTTGAAACATCAGCTACAATAATATATCCATACCATCCAGCTGTTGTTCTCTTGTTGCTGCTGATGACATCACACAATTCCTGTAGTTAATTTATTGAGTTTCCACTGAGGAAATGTTCACAGCAACAATAATAACACAGGTGAATCCTCTGAGATAATATGGTCAACATGTACTTTGTCTCCCCCTTGTGGCAGTCAGGTGTCTCTGCTATAAGCGCATCATAGTTGCTGTATTCTCCTTTACAATGTTGCTCCTCTGCAGTGTTAGAAACTGACATTATCCCAGACAACAACAAACTGTGTCATGAAGTGTGTCCATAAAGAGAATAATGAGGGCTGTGCTGTAGGGATCGAGGATGGAGTGGTGATGCAGGACTCCCTGTACACTGATGGTGGCACACAAGGTGATATTTCCCCCACCAGGGACAGGGGCTGTACTGTGGCCCTCTGCCCAATAATGTTTCTGATGTCTGGTTTGCGCCAGGTTGAACCCTCATCTACAAAAATGAACTCTTGTTGCTGTGGAGCTGCATCAAGTTCCAGGAATCTCTAAAACAGAAAAATGTAGATAATGTACAGTGAATATAGTGTGATTGAAAACACAGGACTATCACATATACATTTACACACAATACTGTAATGTGTGTGTGTGTGTGTGTGTGTGTGTGTGTGTTCCTCTTGAATGGAACTCTGTACAGCTGCTTCAGTGAGATGTTGTGCTTTTTAAGGATGCGGTCAGTGTAGATATGCTGACAGTGTTGATGCCAGCGAAGGTTATTTGATCTATGATCTGCTCTCTCAAATCATAAAGCCGGATTTCGTTATTTGCCAAAACAATGTTCACTGTGGCCGCCTCCTGTTCATCACTGAACATAATCTGCCTTCCACCCTGTGCAGGTCGTCTGGCAGCTCTGTAGAAAGTGAACCATCATACATTTTGTACTTCAGACCCAAAGACCTACAGTAATACAGCAATGTAATGTACTGTGCGTTTGAACAATGTGCAGTACTGTCATTTCTTTGGTACAGTCTAGTGTAGTGTGGAAACTTCAAAACATACCTGTTTTCCAATCTGACAGTTCTAAGGTTTGGCTGGACTCTCTGCTCAGCCTCCCTCATTGTAAGGCCATGATTTTTTTTACATGGTCCACCAAAGTGGCCCTCATGTCATCAGATATTTGTCTCCTTCTGTTGCCTGCTCTCCTTCTTCGTCCTCTTCCTCGTCCTGCTGCTGCTCTTACTCTCCCTCTTCCTCTTTCTGCCTCCATGTTTCCACAGTTGGCACAAAGGAGCTGAGCTCACATCAGGTGTATTTGTAGTGCTCTGGCTGAGACTGATTGCTCTACAATTAGATTTTAAATGTGTTCATGTGTGTTAGTCTGTGTGCTTTTCCAATTTTAGTTGTGTTTTGTATTTTAAATAGATGTGTTTTCCCAACGATTGCATGAGATTTCCTTTTTGAATTATGTGTCTTATGTAAAAAACAGTGTGTAGTGTTTTGCAAGAAGTGTGTTGGAGAATTTCAAACACAGTGCAAAGCATATATTGTGTTTGCAGTGTTGGTGCTTTTGTTTAGTGCATGGTCACCAAAGTTAGAGGCTGTGATGCTTTGGGCATAGCAACCACTTTTAGTGTTTAAGCATCAGGCAGAAACTGTAACATCTGCTTAATACTGTCGTCCACTTTGTCTGTGTTTGAGCAACAAGCATTATTTATATAGAGACAGCTGATCCAGGATGTCAGGAGTTAGTCTGGCTGAAGATGTTGAACAGCTGATTTCCTGTTCCTGATTTCATCCAGTAGGAGATAATTATGATTAGATACACCGAGGCTATATGTAAACATACAAAGCATCCCATCAAATACGTATTTCTCATAAATGTAGCATGTTCAGTGTAATTAGTGCCAGGTCCTGCCAGAACAGCATCCTGGATTGGGAGCAGCACCTAATTGATAGAATCCATTATCTCCTTTGTCACTATCACAGACATAATGTGTAATATTTGATGTTATCTGTCCTGTCCTCTCTATCGCTCGAATGCTGATTTTGGAATCATTTTAAATCTGATTTTAGAAAGAGACTCAGGCAGCAGTCATGTGACAACAACACCTGAATGAAGCGTGATTAAAACTGAGAGTTAATGTCCAAGAAACCCGAGCTGAGTGGACACGTGCTTTATTCTTCTTAGTTCTAAATAGTTCAGCATATGATGACAGTTAGTGTCTGTGCTGTGCTATGAAATGATGAAATGAGTAGGTCTACGGATAATTTAGTGTGTGTGAGTGTGTCCACAGTCCTGAAATGGATCGATCATACAGACAGAACCTGTCACTTAGTTTGGGTTCTTAACCTGCTGCTTCTTGCAGTTGTTTGTACTTTCAGCCATAGTTTCATCTCCATAAAATCACAGTAAAGTTAGTTTTATGTTGGATGTTGAACATTCACTCCAGAGAAACTCAGAGACGTCGTTGTTGTAGCAGGAGGACGGTTAGCTGCATCCAGAACCTCGTGTGTTCTGGAGGCTGACAGAGGGACCATCAATAATCCAAGAAACCCGAGCTGAGTGGACACGTGCTTTATTCTTCTTAGTTGTGAATATTTCAGCATATGATGACAGTCGGCGTGTGTGTGTGTGTGTGTGTGTGCGTGTGTGTGTGTTGTCGTGTGTGTGTGTGTGTGTGTGTGTGTGTGTGTGTGTGTTGTCGTGTGTGTGTGTGTGTGTGTGTGTGTGTGTTGTCGTGTGTGTGTGTGTGTGTGTGTGTGTTGTCGTGTGTGTGTGTGTGTGTGTGTGTGCGTGTGTGTGTGTTGTCGTGTGTGTGTGTGTGTGTGTGTGTGTGTGTGTTGTCGTGTGTGTGTGTGTGTGTGTTGTGTGTGTGTTGTCGTGTGTGTGTGTGTGTTGTCGTGTGTGTGTGTGTGTGTGTGTGTTGTCGTGTGTGTGTGTGTGTTGTCGTGTGTGTGTGTGTGTGTGTGTGTGTGTGTGTTGTCGTGTGTGTGTGTTTGTGTGTGTGTTGTCGTGTGTGTGTGTGTGTTGTCGTGTGTGTGTGTGTGTGTGTGTGTTGTCGTGTGTGTGTGTGTGTTGTCGTGTGTGGGGGTGCGTGTTCAGCCTTAAAGTTCAGAGCTTTAATCCCCCTCAGGCTGGCCGGGTCCTCGGCCAATCAGCATCCAGTAAACTCCCACTGACCTCAATTGACCACACACACATCACACAAACACACACACACACACACACACACGCACACACACACACACACACAGAGTGAACAGTGATATTCAGTTTTTGATGGACACTTTTTGATTGATATCTTGTATTCTGTCACTCTCCTCTTCACTTCTTTGAGTGTTGATCTTTATGTTGTTTCTCTGTCTGCTTACAGCACACTGTAAAAAATATCCAACTGATGTCATTCAGTGAAAAATCCACCAGTGGTCCATTTTAAAACCAGTTTCTCGGTTCTGTCTAATCTCTGGACTCTGACTGTGTTCAGACAGTCATGACCTCTGACCTCTGTGTGTTTGTGTGTGTGTGTGTGTGTGTGTGTGTGTGTGTGTGTGTGCAGGACAAGCAGTCGTGGCAGAACGAGTACGACATCTTCAACCTGAACGGGATGAGACATGAAAACCTGCTGCAGTTCATCGGAGCCGAGAAGAGAGGAAGCAACATGGACATGGAGCTGTGGCTCATCACCACCTACCATGAGAAGGTGCTGACACCTGCTGGACACCTGAGGAACTGCAACACACACAATAAACAGAATATAATCCACTGATCAAACTCACCAGACACATCAGCAAAACATCAACTGTGGCAGGAAGTCACGCTGATCAATTTACTGCTTGTTTTTATTTAACATTTTATTGCTCACAACATTTAAATTAGTGCTTGAAATATAACAAATAATCACTAAATTAAGTGAATTCATATGAACAGTAAAGAAACATGTTTGTCTGTACAATGAAATTCTTCCTTTGCAGCCCACAGAATGCCAAAAAGAAATATATACAACTGAAATAAACAAGATACAAAGTAAAGCTCTTTTACAAGGCACGAATAAGAAAAAGCAACAACAACAATAATAAAACAGTAAATCTGAAATCTGTGCAGTTATACGTGTGCAACAGTCACAACAGTTGTGAGGAGGATTGAACTCTCTGCTGTTGAGTCTGATTCTTCAGTCTGGTGATTGAACTCTTGTGTACCGTCGGCCTGAGGGCAGAAGTGTGAACACTTTAAAATAATATTTAAGTACGTAGTTCCATCCTGTCACTGGTACGCAGTAAATACCAACATGTGAATATATGTGTCATTTACCTTTACTTGTTATTTTGATACTGAAGTACATTTAATATCAGATAGTTTCTGAATTTTACTCGAGTTCTCTTCATGAGTTTAACTTTCACCAAATGTGTATTTTGACAACATATCGTTACTTTTTAGAACATATGTTTTAACAACACTGCTATTTACATTTGGACTATAATTTAATAATCTTATCATGACTCTTTTTGTAGGATTACATATTTATGGTTTAAAGTTTTTGTTTAGAAATGATAAGAGTGTGTTTATGTTGAGATTATTTACTGATTATTAATATTCAGTTCTTTTTGTTATTCTTCTAATGTTTTACTACATTTATTAAATATTGTGAATAATTTAATAATTTAAAATAATATGATGATTTATTTAGTTTAAACAACGTGATAATAAGACAATTCCAACAATTATAATCAAGATGAAGTTACATTTTTTAAATCAATAATTACTTCTCACAGTTTCAAACAAGATGAATGTGACATCAGATTATTACAGAGTGACTGCAGAAGGTGCAGGTGCTCAACATGAGGTCATGTGACGTGTTGTGACATCATGTTCTGTGTTGTGTGTTCTCTCCTCAGGGTTCTCTGACAGACTACCTGAAGGCCAACGTCCTCTCCTGGTCTGAGCTGTGTCTCATCGCTCAGTCGATGTCTCGAGGTCTCGCCTACCTGCACGAAGACATACCTGGACACAAGGACGGACACAAGCCTGCCGTCGCACACAGGTACACACACACACACACACACACTCACACACACTCACACACATCACACACTTACACACAGCTACACACATCACACACAGCTACAGACTCATACACACACAGGTATACACATCACACACACACACATCACACACACACACTCACACACACACACTCACACACACTCACACACACTCACACACAGCTACACACATCACACACACACACATCACACACTCAGACTCAGGTACATCAATAGATCAGAGATGTTCTGTCAGACATGAGGTGTCGCTCTGTGTTTTTTCAGGGACTTTAAAAGTAAGAACGTCCTGCTGAAGTCCAACCTGACCGCCTGCATCGCTGACTTCGGCCTCGCTCTCAGGTTTGAGGCGGGAAAATCTCCTGGAGACACTCACGGACAGGTGAGTCCACCTCAGAGAGAGCACCTGAGGAATCTGTCAGAGGAAGAAGTTGTTCTGTTCAGACCTGAAACTGTCACTTAATCATGAATCTGTCCTCTTCCTCACTTAGCTGCTCCTCTGTAGTTCTTCTCAGTTCAGTGGAGTTGTTAGAGCTCCACCTGGTGGCTGTTAGATGAACTGCAGTTTGACATCTTCAAATACCTTCAACTGTAGTTGTTAGAGCTGGGGAGACAATGACAGATGACAGATGGCTCGGGCAGCACCAATCCAGTCTGTTGTACAGCATTCAGTCTTTTAAGAGTGTGTCCCTGTTTGTGTGTCAGGTGGGGACCAGGAGGTACATGGCCCCGGAGGTCCTGGAGGGGGCCATTAACTTCCAGAGAGACGCCTTCCTGAGGATAGACATGTACGCTCTGGGCCTGGTGCTGTGGGAGCTCGCCTCACGCTGCAAAGCTGCTGATGGTAAGAAAACCTCAGGCAGGGAGGACGGATCAGGTTTTAGTGTCGATGCTGGTCTAGTGTGTTTGTCGTGGACTCTGATGGTCCCCCTTCTCTCTGATCCAGGTCCGGTGGACGAGTACATGCTGCCGTTTGAGGAGGAGATCGGACAACATCCGTCTCTGGAGGACATGCAGGAGGTGGTCGTCCACAAGAAGCTGAGGCCGACGCTCAGGGAGTGCTGGCAGAAACACGCTGTGAGTCACTGCTACCCAGAATCCATCAGTGACATCTTATCTATCATGCACCTCTCACACCTTACCCATCATGCACCTCTCACACCTTACCCATCATGCACCCCTCGCACCTTACCCATCATGCACCCCTCACACCTTACCCATCATGCACCTCTCACACCTTACCCATTATGCACCTCTCATACCTTACCCATCATGCACCCCTCACACCTTACCCATCATGCACCTCTCACACCTTACCCATCATGCACCCCTCACACCTTACCCATCATGCACCTCTCACACCTTACCCATCATGCACCTCTCACACCTTACCCATAGGGGTGCGCCAAAATATCGCTTCTACGATATATTGCGATATTTCGTCTTGAGGTACGTTATCGATACACTGGTGCCAAATATCGATATTTAAAAATGTAAAAAAAAAAAATAATACATAATTTTTTCATTTTCTTTTTTACATTTTTTTTTTTTTTTTTGGCCCACCACCCCTCTTCGGAGGACAGCTTTATCTTTATTCAAACATAGGTATACAACCAAATACAATTTAAAAAATGGTTTAAGTAGCTCTGAAACCCACATATAGATATTTAATGATAGATAATGATAGTAGTCAGTGTGTGTGTTAAGAAGAGTCACTGTGCAGTATACTCTTTGTTTACTTGGCTGTCATTCATGTGAAATTGATTGACAATGTTTTGTAATTCCTGTGAAATGGATTCAGTGCAGTCAATAAATTATGAATTTCTTCAGTGACACAGATATCGTGATGTATCGTGGATGAAATTTCTTGCAATATATCGATTATCGCAGAATCGCTGTATCGTGATATTATCGTTATCGTGGGCAAAATATCGTGATAGTATCGTATCGCGAGGTACCTGGTGATACCCAGCCCTACTTACCCATCATGCACCCCTCACACCTTACCCATCATGCACCCCTCACACCTTACCCATCATGCACCTCTCACACCTTATCCATCATGCACCCCTCACACCTTACCCATCATGCACCCCTCACACCTTACCCATCATGCACCTCTCACACCTTACCCATCATGCACCCCTCACACCTTACCCATCATGCACCTCTCACACCTTACCCATCATGCACCCCTCGCACCTTACCCATCATGCACCCCTCACACCTTACCCATCATGCACCTCTCACACCTTACCCATCATGCACCTCTCACACCTTACCCATCATGCACCTCTCACACCTTACCCATCATGCACCTCTCATACCTTACCCATCATGCACCCCTCATACCTTACCCATCATGCACCCCTCACACCTTACCCATCATGCACCTCTCACACCTTACCCATCATGCACCCCTCACACCTTACCCATCATGCACCTCTCACACCTTACCCATCATGCACCTCTCACACCTTACCCATCATGCACCCCTCATACCTTACCCATCATGCACCTCTCACACCTTATCCATCATGCACCCCTCACACCTTACCCATCATGCACCTCTTACACCTTACCCATCATGCACCCGTCACACATTACCCATAATGCCCCTCCAGCTGACCTGGTGTGTTGTGGTCCCTGCAGGGTCTGGTGCTGCTCTGTGAGACCATCGAGGAATGCTGGGATCACGAGGCTGAAGCTCGGCTGTCGGCCGGCTGCGTGGAGGAACGCGTCGTGCAGATGCAGCGGCAGGCGAGCGTCACGGCGCCCGAGGAGATCGTCACTGTTGTCACCATGGTGACCAACGTGGACTACCCACCTAAAGAGTCGAGCCTATGACCGGGCCAAGGACCAATCAGGACGGAGCAGGGACTCCCTCAGTGAGCGTTTTCTGTCTCTGATTCAGGTGAAGTGGAGCTGGTCAGGTGACCCGGTCAGGTGACCCACTCGGCGGTCATGTGACCCGCTGGACAACATGGCGGAGAGTCTGTTCCTCTCTGCAGGGTGAGCAGCACCGACCTCCACCCTCTGACATCAGTTCCTCTTTTTTATTACAAAATAAAAGACTTCCTGGACGAACTTTTTCTACCATAATGTGACGATAAAACCGTTTGTTTGGTTTCAGTATAAAAAAGGGCAACTGTAGTTTTTAGACACACTTGTTGTTTCTCTGAATGATGTGATGCCAATAAGAAACAGCTTCTGAATGTCTGTATCACCGCTGTATATATATATACAGATCATGAATATATAAATATATATACAGATATATTTCCATTGTCACCTGAGAGTCAGAGAGAAGAGTTTATTAATCAGGTTATTGATCAGGACAGAAAGACAAACATACCAGGAGAAACTTTAAACACTGACATATATGAACCATTTAAAGGTTTAATTGAAATCAAATCACAGAGATGAAGTGAAATATAACACAGATTGTAGTGAAGCTGAGATTACTTTATTTTATACACTATAACGACATCACATGTTAATTATCTCAGAGTTGTTTTTGTTCTGACGGGTTAGTCATCCTGTAAACAAGCAAAGCTTTACTCTGTTATTGTAAAGCTACTTTATATTCATTATCCTCTAATGGACGATATGTTTCATAAACGATTCTAAATTTGTTCAATCAAAAGTCAGAAAAAGGTGAAAACCGTGTGAGTAGACGTCGTTCCTCTGCACCAAACTCCATTTAAGAATCTGTCATTTTAGTGTTTTCTTTGCTTGATTACTACGAGGAAAAGTAAAGAAAACTAAACTGAAGAAAACACAAGAAACACTAAAAACATGAGCTGATAGTTTTCAGTCTGTCTGTGAAGATGTTTTCTGATGTATTATGCACTAAATTAAATATAGAAAATATAGCATTAAATCAATATTGAAAATAATAATTAGTTTCTGTCCAGTTAACCTCACTTTACCCCGACCTTTGTATAATTTAAACCTTCCACAGAATTCGCTCGAAATTCATTTTGGATCTGAATCAATAAGACAATCAATCAAAACACGATTCTACGTTTTTATAAACCACAGAACGTTTTTTCAATCGTGACGACTTCAGATGTGAATCAGTTTCTCCTCGCCACAAACCAAAAGAGCAGAATCAGCTGATCGATCAATACCGCTGATCTGCTGTGAGTCTCCAGATTTGAATTAAGATTAAACACGAGCATCAGGACGTGAGTTTTTTAAAGCATGTCTTTATTTTAATGTTATTTCTAATATTCACTGTTAGTTTCCTCTTTTTATTCTGTTTGTGGTTTCTTCTGAATCTGTGGAGCCTAAAAACTGACAACATGTAGTTAAACATCAAAAGATCTAATTTAATAAATCAGTAAATTATTTTATTTTTATTTATTTATTGGCACAAGCAACAACGTGGACTTAAAAAAAACATTTAAACACTTTAGCACAAATAATACGTTAGGAATGAAAACGTGAGTATATAAAGAGATTAATTGTGAAACTATAAATCTGCTTTCTGACCTTTTAGTCCTCAGCTGACCCCTGCAGGCCACCGTACGTCTGTCAGAGTAATGAACAATAGTCAAACTAAAGGGTGGACAAATAAAACTAGAGAAAGGAAAGAGTAACAACCAGTTTAATGTGTCTGATCAGATTATTTAAATATAAGTTCTGGATGTTATATTTCTGCTCATCTGATAATCTCTTGTCGGCTTCGTGGCTCCGTTTGTTTGATGGATTTCAAAACGTCTCAGGAAAGATTTTGTATTTTGTTTTTAGGCCAAAAACTCTTCTTTTCTCCGACGTTCGCTGCTTTTGTTTTTCTGCTGAGATAACAAACGTCGCTCGTTACCCAGCAGGCCGTTCTCCCCGATGTTCAAATCCGTGACCAGGTTGAATTTTAGGGCGAGTTAGAACGAAACAATCGGCTGATTTCAGCGTCGTCTCTGTCCTGCAGCAGTTTCACTGAAGGATGAGACGTTCTGACGTGACGTTTGTTCAGGCGAGACGTCGGGAGAATCCAGACTCAGAAACATCAGAAACATTCAGAGAGGCGTTCAGGGACCTGGTTTTCTAAACGCTGAACGTCCTCGGACTGGTTCCGGTCCGGTTCCGGTCCGCTGCCTCCTCCTCTGTCAGTGTTTCAGTGGCAGCAGCCGTCGACACTCAGCCGGTTTCTTTGTTTGATATTAGAGTCTGATCGACGGTCAGACGAGTTTAAAGCTGCACACTTTGTAAATATGAATGTTGTTTCAGATTGTGATTTTAGCATGAGTTTGTTTTTTATGGACACAGAATCCTTTATAATGTTAATATGACAAATAGATTTACGTTGTTTATTTTATATGATGATGATGATGATGATGATGATGATGTACAAATGACAAACAATCTGGGTTTATTAATTTATGTGCAAAACTCAGAACACTAACTTCCTGTGGAGGAAGGTGTGCGTGTGTGTGCGTGTGTGTGTCTGTGTGTGTGTGTGTGCGTGTGTGTGTGCGTGTGTGTGTGCGTGTGTGTGTGCGTGTGTGCGTGTGTGTGCGTGTGTGTGTGTGTGTGTGTGTGTGTGTGTGTGCGTGTGTGTGCGTGCGTGTGTGTGTGTGTGTGCGTGCGTGTGCGTGTGTGCGCGTGTGTGTGTGCGTGCGTGTGTGCGTGTGTGTGTGTTAGATACCTCAGACATCCCTGCTGGTGCTCACCTCTCATCACGACATCATCACGACATCATCGTCCTCCTGCAGCGTCGATCAGGGCGACCCCTCCTCGGCTCCTCCCCCTCGGCTCCTCCCCCTCTCCCGTTTGTTTTATTTAAATATTTGATGTGAACGAGAGAAAAAAACTGTTTTTCTCTTACTTTTTCTTTTTTTTCGTCAAAAGTGGACAGAAGCTCATTGAAACAGAAACAGTTGGAGGTTTTATTAGTCAGACTTTTCTGCTCTCTGGTCACTTTAACGCCCTTCTTTAAGAAAACGTCGTCGTTTTGTGTGAATAAATCTCAAACATGAATGTTGAAGACTCGCAGCATCAGAACACTTTATTATTATTATTATTTGTTTTATTATTATTATTCCTGAATTGATTCTAATGTGACGTTCTGAGCTCAGAGTCGAGCATCAGCCTGAGAATCTGACGATGTAAAATTTATTCCTGAGTTTATCCTGGACCGATGGAACAGCTCAGTGATCCAGTTTGGATCAGCTGATACCAGGAAAACCAGTCGAGTGTTGTAAAAAAATAAAACCAGATTAGAGATAAAACAGTTTCATTTTTAAAGACGTTTAAGTTCAAACTGGATGAATTGTTCCTCCTGAACTCTGCTGAGTAATCAATCAATCAATCAATCAATAATGAATCAATAAACACATCAGATGTGTTTGCAGTTGGATTTGATGTTTTCCTCTGACTGGTCTTTATGTTTTATATTAGATATGAACACATTAATGTTTGAATTCTCTCCCTGAATATTTTCACCCTGCAGCTCAGACCAACACGACGGTGCGTTCACTGACTGTCGGCAGTTTAAGTTCTGTGTATTTAAACGGTTCGAGGGCTTCTGTTGGAGGTGATTGTTGAATATTGTACAGAAGAAAATGTTGTTTCCCCTGAAATAAAGTACAGTGACTGCTCTGCATCTCGTCCTCGTCTGCTGCTCTTCTTCACGTGTTTCTGTGTCTTGTAACTTCAGCAGAAGTTCTCCATGAAGTTCTTTCTTTGTTTCTTTGTGTAAAAATCATCGTGTCTGTTGGTCTCAGTGATGACGAGTGGTCACTCTTTTAATATCAGGTGTGAACTGACGGGCTCGAAGCTGTAGAATCTGTGGCAGAGAAACCAAACAGCCACAAGAGGGAGACAAAAGCTCAAAACTCAGCTTCAGAGGCTGTGTGTGTGTGTGTGTGTGTGTGTGTGTGTGTGTGTGTGTGTGGGTGTGTGTGCGTGGGTGGGTGGGTGGATAGTATGCTGTGATGGAATGTAACTAAGTACATTTACTCTAGTAGTCTACTTCAGTACAATTATGGTGTTCTCTTACTTTCCTTGAGTACTTTCATTCCACTTTACTACATTTTGGAGGCATCTATTGTAGTTTTTACCTCACTTCATTTATTTGATAACCTTAGTTAGTAGTTACTTTTGTACTAACTTGCTATTTTAAAATCAACAAAACGAACAGATTCTGATCATCAGAAAACTGTCGAATATCAAATCGATTCACTGAACAAGTTGAGAAGCAGTAGACACACTGGTAAATATGTGTGCTTGACTCCAGTACCACACTGACACATAAAGTAATGATGCTGTTTGAATTGTGTCATGAATCACACATGATGTTTGTCAGTTTGTCACCAAACTAATGAAATACAGACTGTGAAAATACGTCATTATAAAGATGTTACAGCCGACAGTGTCGTTCAACATCTAGTGTTAGTTAATTAGTACTCACCTTTACAATAAAGAACTTCTTCTTACAGCAGCATTATTCACCCATCCAGATCGTAAATGCAGATAACTGTCTGTACTTGTATGAGCTTTCATCCGGGCAGCAGTATGAGCTGAGGGATTCTCCAAAAGTTCCACATGATGTCACCCAAGTCAAGCACTGGCAGGGACCTGCCGGTTTGTAATGGCTGAAATTCTGGGGCTGTATATGGATTGCAAGTGCCACTTTCAGGCTTTTGCTGTGTCTCTACAGGAAGTCCAAACTGCCATCTCGGTCAGAGCGCAGCTCATGTTACTGGAAACTATTAATAAGCATATAAAACAAGGAATTTTGCCCTTACCTGAAGATGTCAGCTCAATGGTCATAACAAGCATCATGGAGATGTTAAAACTGAGGCAAACAATGCTGAACACTTCATGATTATCATTCTCACAGAAGAAGAAAAAACTGTCCTCCAACTTCACAGTTAAACTCCAGCAAACAGTTATTTTCCCCCTCATCACATGTGTATTTAATGGCACACTTTGAAAAAGTATGAATAAATGTTAGCGTGTTTTGACACTTCCACTGCTACAACTCCATCCTAATGGAAACACTGTAGAGGGAGCGGTCATGGCACGCAATGTTGCCAGGCATTTTAAAACAGATCTTAAGACATTACAGGGTGCAGTCTTGTCACGCGATGACAACTGAAGCGTAATTAAAGCTGTGAGTTTTGTGTATGAAACAGGCTAACCTGGCATGATCGGTTAAGGCATTTATTTGCTAACTTTCAAAGCACCGACTATATTAGCCTTGTTATCACAAGCAAGATAACAGAACAGCATAGATGAAATGTGCCATATTTCTTCCCCAAAATATGTGATACACACAAGAGGCTTTGTCAAGTCAAACTGGAGTTGTGTGTGCTAGTATAGAAAGAACAGGCACTGAGGAGTAATGTATGGGTAAAATATAAATCAGGCAAAATTAATGGTTTAAAACACATTGTTTCAAAAGAAAGGTCTTGGTCTTGTCTCAGTCTCATCCTATAAAAGTCCTGGCCTAGTCTCGGTCTCGGTTGGTGTGGTCTTGACTACAACATTAGTGTTCTGTCCACTTTAACAACATCACAAATGTTTGCTAATAGGGCAGATGTCTGTTTAAGGTGAAGCTTTAATTCTAATGTAATGCTGAATGGTTTAATGAATAATAAAGCATCACATGTTCATCATCATATTTCTAAACAACAGCACTGCACTAGAATTATAAAATAAGAGTTTTGTTTTACGGATATTAGCAATTTAAAGCAATGTAAAGTAAACAGTCCTCTGTTTGTACTTCATGTATGGGATGGGAGTTATATTACTCAATGAATGAAGAAGAAGAAGAAGAAGAAGATGTGTTCACAGAAAATATTTGAAAAGTTGTATTTATTGAATCAACATATTATCTCTTCACATGCAGTACAAAGATTCATACTTTTTTTAATGATTTATGAATCAGAGCTTTAATTAAAGCAGCTTTAGACGGAGAGTTAAACAAAGTTAAAACAGGATGACTGACATCCATGATGTTTTTACAGCAGATATTTCATTAACTGGAGCAGGGTTAACACATTCCTAATGATAGTATTTGACACATGTGAACAGGACTGTTGATTCAATTAATTAAGTATAACAAACGTCACAGACATTTATCTGGCTGCGATCATTAATAACAGCTGTTCTGTTGCTTGTTGCTTCATATTAAAACCAGACCTGGTCATCAAAACCAACTTCTACTGTGAGCTTTTAACACTGTTTGTATGTGTTGAACTGCCTCATCATTTCTTGGACACTTCAGTAATCCCCTCAGAGTCTCATGGAAGAGAACATGAACATCCAACACAACGTTCTGATAGGTTTCACTCCACTTCTTGACATCAGTGGAAAAGTCGACATCTCTGGTGTGATGCATCAGCACTAAAATGACACGTTTATCACCTGAAAAGACAAAATATGAGACAAAGTTCAGAGATGTTTAAAACACACATTACAGGTTTAAACAACACAGGCAGGAACAAGTTCACACATCCCTCTGAACATTCATGAGACTCAAAATCATACTTTTTCTCTCCAAACGACCACGTAACGAACAAAGCTGCATCGTTTGTGGCTGTTTGCTCATGTGTTTGAATGTGTCCATTCAAACTCTCGTCACCACATTTTAAAAAGCAAACTGTATTCTAAATATGATGAAGAGTAATGGTAGTGGACCTGAACATAGGAAGTGACTTTATCTTTTAATATGCTGCAGTGTTCTTCACTGCTGTCACTGAAGTGTTACTGATGGCTCGGAGTGTTGGAGACCAGAATGTAATCTGAAAAAAAGATACATTATATATATATTTATATGTATATATATATATATATATATATATATATATATATATATATATATATATATATATATACCGTGTATATATATATATATATATATATATATATTTATATGTATATATATATATATATATATATATATATATATATATATATATATATATATATATCTTTCATTACCTGGAATCTTTCTCATGGCTGCCCGCACATTTGATCCAACACGAGATGTGATTGGACAGAAGATGATGATGATGATGTCACACTCCTGACAGTCTGTGATCTCCACCTTTGTCCATCTCATTTTCACTTTTTCCAGTATTTCATCATCAGCACCACAGGTCAGACCAGTAGTGACTGAGCAGACCTTCATTGTTTGTGATGTAGAGCTCTTCACTGAAAGATAAAATCCTTCATTAGTTCCACAACAGAGACATTTACATCATGACAGCAGCAAAGTGGAGATCACAAACAGAGAGTGTAAATTAAAACAGTAATAATAAGTAAAAAAAGCAGTTAGACCAATATAAATAAAGACAAGTCCAAAAATATTCACACCATCACACAGAGATAAACTAACTGTGAACGTTTATTAAAGGTCTCATATTATGAACAACAGGTTTTCCCTGCTCTCTACATATATAAGCTGGTCCTCCCTGAGCCTGCCAACTCCCAGAATGATGAAAACCAGTGATCCCTGCATGGTCTCTGCAGCCCACCCACTGGTAACACGGCGCTCCTACAGGCTGTTCAGATTCTGCTCCTGTCGTTACGTAATGAAAGGAGTCATTATCATAGCCCCGCCTCCTCTGAGGTGATAGGAGATATCAGAGAGGGGGGCGTTCATCCCCGAGATGAAGTTACGTGTGTCCAGCAGAGAGACAGCAGTGTTTCACAATGTTAGGCACGCTAATTGCTCTGTTGTTGTTGTATAAATCAACATCAGTGCCTATATTCTGTCCCAGCTACAGAACAACAGAAGAGACCGTGGTTGTGTTTCATTTTTAACGACAACGTGCCGGCTGCGGTTCGTGTTAGCTTGTATGTGTGTGCTAACCACTTTACATCGGACTGCTTCAGTAACGAGAGTCAGTACAAAGCTGGCTTTGCCTCGACACTGACCCTCGTAAAAGGATCAGTCCCAACCATACCGGACCCAGCACCTGCACCTGAGCCACAGGTAAGTGTCTCCGCGGTTTGATAGTATTTACAGTTGCCTACGAGTACAATGAAGTCAACTGGAAACTGGCTAACTAGTTAGCTCCACTTCGGTCCGCTATGCAATGGTGTTTGAAGCGAGTTTGATGTTAATAATATTACGAGGGAGCTTGGTTGTCACAGTAAAAAGTCTGGAAACATGCAGACTGGAGACAGAGACGATGTGAACAGTGTCCAAGAGTTTGAAGACTGTTGGAAACAAACACAGCTTTCTCTAGCTGTTAGCCATTAGCTACATGGTAGTACAGTCCCTCCAGAAAAACGCGATTATGCGATCGCATAATTCAATGCATAATCAGCCAAAGTCTGTATATTTATGCGGGGCCGCATTTTTTCAAATACGCCGCACTTTCGCCACATAAATTGCCGATTTCAGCACAAAATATGCGGGACTTGCATGATTTCATAATCTCTGCATTTTCGTTGCAAAAAAGTCACATATATCTCAGCAGAAAGTTGAAAAATGTTGTGTTTACCTCACACAAGAGCAGCCATTTTCCCCTGTTGCCATGGGAACGTTATGAAGTGACGGAATTACGCGACGTGAACATCATCAAAAAGCTGCAAACCCCGCGATGAAGCCATGATGACGCCTGCAAATCAGTCTCATCTGCCAACAAAAAAATTATACTACTTTCAAAAACCGTCCAGTTGTAAGTATATTAGTAGTATGTAAATGTGCGGTACAGTAAGAGATGCACTTTGTGCATTGGAAGCACTTATTTTAACAGAAGGTGTCTGTTTTATAAAGCTACCTCTGTAAAACAGGAAGCACACATTTTATTTTTTTTATATTTTATTTTACAGAAGTTGTAGCATATTCCTTTTGTAAAGCTACAGAACTTGTTTGAGCCATCAATGTTTTGTAAGTTTGAGCCATGTGTTTGTTAAGGTCTGAAATAAAACAAGAACTTAAATATTCCTTTCTGTGATGTAGTATGCTGCTTATGAAGTACTAAGAAATGCCTCTTTACATTAAGGTAGTAGCCTAGTGAGAACAGGGTGTCGGGGGAATCACGTTTTTTTCTCTTTTTCATCAAACCGCAGTTTTTGCAAGTTCCCGCGATTTCATTGCATAAAATTGCATAAATATCCTGCATATTCCATTTGCATCTTTTAAGAAAATGTGCCGCAAAATTAAGTTTTTTTGGCCGCAACAATCTAAAAAAACTCCACATTTTTCTGGAAGAACTGGTAGTAACTGTAACAACACATAGAACAAACTAACATTATTCAGACACACTAACCATTCTGAAACGTCCTGCTGCAGTCTGTACTTCTTCAGAAGCCTCTCCTTCTGGGTCCCATTCTGGGTCAAACTGGTTCGGTTGAATGAAAAAATCTCTGCGAGCCATAGTGTTACATATACCAAAACATTAGCGCATGCTACTGCTAGCACAACTGGCATCCTATCCCTGAGAGTGGCTAGCAGTAAGGGCTCTCCAAGTAGGTGGTGACAGACGGAGCTCATTAGCATTTATAGGTGCAGGCACAGAAACAGTCTGGTCTCAGTAGACCTCAGTAGAGCTCACTTGAGCGTCTTTGAGACAGCTGAAATTCAGGACCAAGGATGTGTTTGGGGCAATACATTTGGAATACAGAGGTGTTGGACCTCTGACAGCTGTGTGAAATTGATGAAAAACAGTTTAATATGGGACCTTTAATAAACAACACTGAAAAAACCTGGTAGGAACATGATACTCACCTTTTGGCCTGGACCTGGGCCCTGAGGGTTTCTGTCCTAATGAACAATAAAGTAGAATTCAGTCAGATCCAGGTTCATATTTGCAGTGTAACTGTTACTGTCCAGGGGCTGAGTTTGACTGATTGGGTCAGTTAGCGCTGCAGTAGTCACGGGTATTTATTCATTACACCTGTGTGAACACATTAATCTACTCTTCTCTTCAGGAGCGATGTTGTGACATGTTGAAGTTCAGACTGCAGGATTGTTTTTTTACTCCATCTGTCTCTGTGGAGCAGCTCAGGAACATCGTTCAGTCGGTGCTGAGTTTGAAATAGAAACTAAAGTTATAGATACTGAAAAAACAACTGCTGTTGGAGGTCTCTGTGTGGTCTGAGCCTGTCAGCTGCCTGATGGCCACTGAGCATGTGCAACTCATCAGAGATCAGAAAGAAGTGAGTTGTCTCACTGCTTA
Source organism: Sparus aurata (assembly GCF_900880675.1). NCBI lineage: Eukaryota > Metazoa > Chordata > Actinopteri > Spariformes > Sparidae > Sparus > Sparus aurata. The sequence continues at coordinate 35,696,819 of NC_044195.1, read as the reverse complement.
ATCACTTCAGTTATCAGCTCCAGATAAAAAACAACATCTCTAATTCAGAACATTACTGATTAAGACATTTTAAAACAGGTTTGATGTCTTCTGGATGGTGTCTGATGAGGTATATGATCTGCTGCCTTCTACTGTTCCTTGTTTTTCTGGCGGTTCCGTGATGATTGCTCATTATCTTCTCTAAGGAGGTTCTGTTTTAACCTGTGACCGTTTGTTTGTTGTTTGGTTTGTCAGAACCAACAGCGAACGGATTTCCACTGAACTTGGATGGAGGATGAGTCTCGGTCCAGAACAGACCCGTTAACTTTTGGTTTGGATCGAGATAAAGAGACGGATCCTGGAATCTTTTCTCACTTACATTAACTTTGTGAGATAAGAAGATTTTTGGCATTTTGGTTAATTTCTCAGTGAATAATTTGTTCTGGTTAATAATTCATGGATCATGATGGAAACAATCTGGTGTATTTAGGTGGCTGCTGCTGTGTCTCAGTTCAGGGTCTGCATCCTCTGAAGGACTCGGCCTTTGTGGTCTTTGAAGGCGAGTCCTTCAGAGAGACCTTGTTAACCTCGTCAGCCGTTGTTAAATGTGACGGTCTAGCCTTTGGAGCATTTCCTGGTTGCGTCACCAGATGTTTTACTCTTACGTCACCATTTCTGCTGCCCAGGCCCGCGAAAGTGACGATCTACGCCACGTGATGTCGCCATTTTCTCTCTTTCTTTCTTCTTTTTTGGGCACACAAAGAATCTTGGGATATGTGAGGCCACGAAGGATCGTAGCGGTGCATCCTCCAGAAACAGGGAGAAGAAGGAGCATCTGGAGGAGCCTTCAGACTGGGACAGACTTCATGTGGTGTTGTGATGTAATCGGCCTTCAAATGCTCCTCTGAAGGATGCAGAGCTGAACTGAGACACAGCATGTGAGTGAGTACAATTTGATGCAGGAAACAAAAACCTGGATCCAGTTGATTTAAATATGTTATGTATGATATTGGATCAGACTTGATTGAATTAAAGAGGACTGTTGGGTTCTACTTGGTGCCATTCAGCTGGTTTGTATTAATCCAGTCTGTTCAAACAGATCTGTGTCGCTTTGCTGTGTGATCCTCTTCACTGATTGGACCACTGTATCCTGATCAGCTCCAATCAGGCTGCTTCTTCATCATCATCATCATCATCATCATCATCAGTCAGATCAGCCAATTCAGAATCAGTTCATCAAGTGTTTGTTATCAGAATGTGTTGAGGTTCATCAGAAACTAAATCAGGTTATCAGATTCTTTCTTTCAGCAGGTCAGCAGGATAAAACACCTGGTGGTGTCAGAGCTTCTTCCTCTGCCAACATGGAAGAAAAGTCTGACATGATGTTTAAATCCAGATGACAGACTGTGTTAGCTCCCTGACTGCAGCAGGATTATGTTGTTCCTGTTTCCATGGACAGTAACAGTAGAGACACAACATGTTTCTACATGATGAAGACAGAAAGAAGGAGAATATATATATGTTTACTGTGTATCATCACCTTGATCAGTGTTCTCGTATCGAGCTTCAACATCTTTAAAGAAGTTTAAAAGCTTCTTCTCGCCAATTGACCTTTTCATGATGCCCTCCTTCAAACCTTCATCATCTAGAGGATCTGGAGAAGAGACAGTTAAAGTGTTATTTGTTAATCACAGTCACATCTTCTTATATCTGTAATATATTGTTAGATGTTATCAGTATTTATTAGTGCTGTAACAGTACAGTGGTGATGGTCTGGTGGACACAGTAACATGATCTGAGGTCAGCACAACAAGCTGATCTGTGTGTGAGTGTGAGTTAAACAGTGCAGCTGAAGACCTGCCTGAGTTCTTTAAGTACATCATTTATCTGGAAATGATTTGTGTTCATAGTCAACAGAGCAGAGTTGTTGATAAAAGAAGGACGTGTGTCTGTGTTGGGTTTGTAAAAGGAAACATATTGAACATGCTCAGTGCTTCATTTGTAAAGCTAAAGGTGCCAGAACAGAAACAGGATTCTGTTCCAGCAGGTCAGAGGGAGCAGAACAGTCACAGAACATCAGAAATCCACAACAAACTAACTAAAGTAAACTTAGACTGATGTTTTAAACTGAGCATTATTTATTGCCATTTATTAATCAGAGTTTCACAATAATCAGTATTTCAGTGCTGTGGACAGTGTTGCACCTACACACTCATTTCACAGCACAGACACCAACTTACTTTTTGGGTTTACAATCATCATATGTTAAAATATTGAAACACTAAAGAGAATAAACCACAGCTCAGCTCATGACCGCGGAAAATAAGAGGACAGGATAGATAAGATTACATTTACACAAAATGTATTTGATAGTAACAAAGGAGCTGATCAATTACATACTGGTCCCAATCTGGGAGGTTTAATTATAATTATTTCCTGCTGGATGAAATGTGACTCAGTGTCTCTCAGGAACAGGAAATCAGCTGTTCAACATCTTCAGCCAGACTAACTCCTGACATCCTGGATCAGCTGTGTCTCTATAAATAATGTTGTTGCTCAAACACAAAGTGGACAACAGTATTTAGCAGATGTTAATTTTTCAGTTAAAGCCAGAGTCTGAGACTTTTACTCACAACCACCTGTTAAATGAGTAACACATTACTGATCAAGTCTTCAGCCTCCAGATTAATCTTTGTTAAGTTTTTAATTAATGAGTCTGTGGAGAAGCTGTCACTAACACTATCACTGCAGAGGAGCAACGTTGTAAAGGAGACTACAGCAACTATGAAGTGCTTATAGCAGAGACACCTGACTGCCACAAGAGGGAGACAAAGTGCATGTTGACCAAATTATCTCAGAGGATTCACCTGTGTTTTATTGTTGCTGTGAACATTTCCTCAGTGGAAACTCAATAAATTAAATACAGGAATTGTACAACGTCATCAGCAGCAACAAGACAAAAACAGCTGGATGGTATGGATATATTATTGTAGCTGATGATTTAAATCAAACAGACCACAGAAGTGTTTTACCTAAATTCCATGTTGAGGTCCAGAGGAAGAAATATTCCAGATTATGAGTAGACAAATATTCCTGGCAGCTACAAAGTCCTCCTACATCTTCATCTCAGCCTGCACATCATGTCTCTCTGCTTCTTCTGCCTGCTTACTCTCAGCTGATAAAGAGGGTCAAACCCTGAAACTGTTAAAGTGTGGACAGGTGAGGCTACAGCAGCCCTACAGGACTGTTCAGATGCTGCCACTCAGGATGACATCATCAGGCCTGAGGAATGTAGATCTTCAGTGACATCATATATCAGCAAATGTATTGATGACGTTTTGATCACAAAGACAGTGAGATCATTCTCCAACAGAAGGTCTGGATGATGGAGACACGAGGGCTCCATTCAGAGCCAAAACAGCTGACAAGGAAACAAACAGAGACTCAGAGTAAGACTGAGAGAAGGTATCAGTGAGACAAAGAGGAAACATCAGCAGCTGGAGAGACCTCAACTCCAACAGCACCACAGATATGTGGCAGGAGATTCAAAATGTCCCAGGCTGCAGAAACAGAGGAGCCTCCATCATGTGTGAGGACACACTGTCTGATGAGCTGAACACTTCTTATCCTCACTCTGACCTCCTCAACAAGACTGAGCTGTGAAGTCTGCTCCTCCTCCTCCAGAGGACCAGACACTGTCAGTGACCACAGCAGATGTGAGGAAAGTCCTGCTGAGAGTGAATCTGAATGAGCTGCTGGTCCAGATAATAAACCTGGATGTGAAGTAAAAGCTGCAGATCAGCCAGCTGATTTTAAACAGCTCAGTCTGACAGCAGACTGTTCCCTCCTGCATCAACACAGGTTCCTACAGATCTGCTGTCTGCAGAGCATCAGTGACATCAGTGAGGTGAGATGCTGCACAGAGCCTAAAGATACTAAAAGACACCCAGACAGTCTGTTCACCTGCTGCCACCTGACAACAGATACACAAGTACCTGCTGCTGCACCACCAGACACACAGCAGCTTCACTCCTCAGGACACCAGACTCTTTACTTCATCATCTGCACTCTGTAACATAGTTTAGTTGTTCTTTTGTAGCATAAAGAAATTTACACTCAGCTTCATTTCACAACCCTGCTGCTGTGAAATGACAAATAAATGAACCTTTAATGTGTATCATCCTTTTGTGAAGTGTTCAGTGTTCATCCAGCGTCACACAGACATGTTTTTTATTTTCATGATGAAAATGATTTACTGAAGTTTCCAGAGTGCAGAAATCAGTCTGAGTCCCAGCAGGAGGATTATTTTCTGTTTGTTCAGAATAAATGAAATGTTTCTTTATACATTTAGTTTTTGTGAAACATAATTAAACTGAGCTTTAACTCCAAACTGTGTTTGAACCAGTGAGACTTCTTTCTTACAGCCCTGATATTTACACACAGGAGTACTGGGGGAAAGATTATTAGTATAAGTAAGAAACATTTAATAAAACAATAAATAATTGTACCTACATTTATTCAATGATGACATCACAGCTCTCAGCTCCTTTAGGATCTCTGGGTTCACATCAAGCTGCATCAGAAACACAAATCAAATCAATTTTATTTTATTTATTTATCTATTTTTATTTATTAATTTATTTATTACAAAAAACTTTTAGAAGTGAAAACTTGCAACATTAAACACAGACAGTAGTTCAGTAAATTATAACCTTATTTATTATGAATAAAATAAAAAGCTCCAGATATTTTGGAATCTTTCTCCCACAGTTTCATCAAAGTCTACCTGTCTGCAGTCTGACCTGTTCAGGCCGAACCTCCACTAACCTGGTCTACTGTGGGTGTAAAGGAGAAAGCACACTTTGGACACTTCACCAAGTCTGAGTCTGCATCCTGTAGAGAGAGGAGACAGAAACAGAGAGCTTCCAGCAGATACAAGGTTTGTGTATGTGTTGTGTCAGTGTGTGTTAGAAACACATCAAACAGTTTAAATGTATATTAATGTAATATTCACTAACTATCTGAACTCATCTTAATGCTGATTGTTCTGTTCCAGGTCAACTATGTCTTTGACTTTGTCAACAATAACAATGAAGTTATGAGACCAATGGAACAAAAGTGGAGACATTTAGTTCATTTGAATAGTTTGAATGTTTGACAATCATCTATTTTCCTTTAATATTCTTTATAGTGATAAATGAATATTTCAAAGTGAACATGTAGCTGCCACTGACAGATAAATGTTCAACTCCAGCAACAACACTTTCTTTGTTGTTGTCACTTATCTGAACATATGAATGAAGATATTGCTGGTGAATAAAGACAGAGACTCTGCAGGATGTTAACTCACCTGTTGGGTTGTGTCTTCTTCCATTTGATGGTCTGATGGTGACAGGTTACCTTCACCTGTGGACACAGGTGTGATGTGTTGATTAACAATATGTTTAATCATATTCAGGAAATGGTTAAAACAACTAAATGTGTTTTTCACATCATTCTGTGATTTCAACTGAATCTATTTTTGACTTCTGTTTTCTTCATTATCCAAGTTAAAGTGCAGATTTCATGTTTGTTGGTTGTTTAGTTTCACAGACACAGTAACAGTTTGTTGATTTCTTTATTTCCAGATCAAATGTTTTGAGGTTTATTAACATTCAGTATTTGCTTTAACTTCTCCTATGAAGACATTCTACTTGTGTTTGTCCTCAGGAGGAACTCTGGTTGATATGAATACATAAACACTTACATCTGTTTACAGCTTCATTAGTCTGATAAAAAACAGTATACATATACATATACATATACATGTGTGTGTGTGTATATATATATATATATTATAGTAGATATTATATACTAATTATGAGTGAATTTCATGATGATTTCATGATGCAGAAGTCTTCCATGTTTTAATCTGCATCAGTCCTGTTGAGTATAAACTATGTGTTTAATCCCATCAGAGTTTACTACAAGAAAACACAGTCAGACTAATGTCTCTGAGTTATGAAATTTGCATCTATCATCATGCTGCAGCACCACCTACAGGTGGAGATCAGACATGTGCTGTTCACTTTATGTTAACGGGATAGTTCGGGTTTTTTGAAGTGGGGTCATATAAAGTACATATCAGTACGCAGTTACGCTAGTGTGTAGGGATACGGGGGTTCTGCGGTTGGGAAAATGTAGTGCCAAAAGAAAGCGCGGTCTGACGGCGATGTAAAGCTTTGTGAATTTTACCTATACAACGTACACTTGAACTGATGTAAAAAATTCTAGGTGAGCCTTGTTGTAGGTGGTTAATTTAGCTTTTTCTCAAAGCTGAGCGTCTGGGCTGGAGCGGCTCTCTGCTGCTCCAAACTGAGGCTGCACTGATCGCTGATTACGGCAGGAAACAGGTCGACTATAGATATGTACTTTATATGACCCCACTTCAAAAAACACCAACTATCCCTTTAATGTAACATATTTAGTGACTGAATAAAGACTTCTGATTCATCTCATCTCATTATCAGCTGCTTATCCGTGAGGGTTGTGGGGATGTAACCACTCTATCCCTTTTTCCAAGCGGTCGCAGGTGTTACTGGAGCCAATCCCACTTGCTCTCTGGGTGAAGACTTCAGATTATATAAATGTAATAAAACTTTGCCCTTTTATGGCAATAACAAGAGATTGACAGTATTGCTGTGTATCCCTGTTTCCTTCAGACTACATCAGAGATCCTGTTTTATTTCACTTTGACTTGTTTCCATGAAGAAACAGTGTATTTATGTATAAACTATTTCCTCATAACAGTAACACACAGTTCAGATAATCTTAAAGTGAAATTGAAGTTACTTAAACAATTTCGTCACTTTGTTCATGTGAGGAAACACTTTTCATTCTGAAAATGGACTAAAACCCTGTGATGAAATAATGTAGATGATTCTAACATTCTGATGTTTATGAACCAACAACATGTTCCTGAATAATCTGAGGAGAAAGATTCTTACCAGCAGCTCTGAGGTGCTCAGCCATCGTTCAGCTGTTGTAGATCTGCAGCAAACAGAAGGAAGAGACTCTTTATAATAAGGATCCTCCCTCTTTCATGAACCACATGACTTATAAGAAATCCACCACCTTCTTAGAAACTGTCATTATGACCGTCATTTCGTTATGCAACAAATAAATCACCTTAAACTTTGAACCTTCACATGAACAATCAGTGACTTTTGATAAGAAGGTGGTGGATTTCTTATGAGTCATGTGGTTCATGAGAGGGAGGATCCGTAATATAAACTCTAACCTCACCATATAAAGAGTCTTTTCCTTCTGTTTACTGCAGATCTACAACAGCTGCACGTTTTCCAGACGACACAGACACACTGGTAAGGATGGTTCTGCTTTTTATATCAGGAACAAATGCTCGTCACTGAGACTGGTATTTTAGATGTTGCTTCAGCTGAGGGTATCTGTGGCTCAGGGGGCCAATGTCTTGTTAGCGGGAGGTCGCTGGTTCGATTCCCCTGGTCTGCATGTACTGAACTACAGTGAACTCCTGATGTGTTGGTTGGCAACTTGCATGGCAGCCACCAGTGTTGGGAAAGTTCACTTTCTACATGAACTAATTCAAAGTTCAGTTCACACATTTTAAATTGAACTAGTTCAGTTCATAGTTCATAATTCAACATTTTGAACTAAGTTCACAGTTCCAAAAAAAGAATTAGTTCATAGTTCTTTTTTTTTTTCAATATGTTGCTGCGAGCTATTATCTTTCTAAATTATTGCCACAACCCATTTAGAACCACAGACGGCTATTTATCAGTTTTAACATTGAAACTGCAGCTCTCCCACAATATTCTGCAAAACCAGGTTGTCCAGCTGCGGCTGGGAGATGAAGACAGCAGAGCTGCTACTGTACACCGTTAATGTGATTTGGGTGGTAGAGGATCTGTTTTGGCTGCCGTGTCTTTTGATTTTTTATTTACTTGCACAGACCTTGAAAGGCTGGCCTGGTGCTATAGTTCAATGTGCTGTTTCAGGTTCGCTGTTGACGTTGTTGATGTACAGAGTTGCTTCTTGTCCGGTGGGCAAGGTTTACACAAAAGGGTCAGATTTTTCCCACCTGGATCATCACTGACCTTTTCATAAAATTGTTTTAAGTAATCATACAAAGATGCCGTATTAATGTTGGAGGCAGAGTCTGAGGTAGTGCTGCTGCCTACATTTGTTTTTGTCTACATGCTTCACATGTTAATGACGTATGCTGCGGTGCAACTCTGTGGTGGCTGGGGTTGCCAGTGTTCTGTCCGTTCTGGACGAATTCATCTGTGTTCGTTTGGTAATGCCTCACTGCATGTTTGGTATGCAGCTGTTTCTGTCTGAAATAGTTAAGTTTCGTTTTGATCTAAAGCGAGTTGCACAAACCTCTCGTCCAGCTTGCTTTTTATACACAACAGCCAGACTGGGTGTTTTCCGCTACTTTTAAGGCCTGTTCACGGTGTGTTTTAGCCGGTTTTCGCCTGGAAGGCTCGATGGAAATCTGGCACTGTCTTGAACGAAATTAAACTGTGAGAACACGCCGTTCACAAACACCAGAATGAACAATAACGTTCATCAGGCAGAAATACGTGTGTTCAGTTCAAGTTCGCACAAAATATGAACGAGTTCATGAACGATATTTCATTGAACACTGACAGCCACCACCACCAGTGTATGAATTACTGTAAGTCACTTTGGACAAAAGCATCTGAGAAACAGCCTAAATGTAAATGGGTATCAGTACATTGAGACTTTGCAATAAATGTGAGTTTAAGAGTGAAGTTTGATGGGAAAGTTTTGAATTTTGTCTTGAGATTCTTTTCATCTGTTTCTCAATGACTGTTTTATGTGAAGCACTTTGAATTAACTCAGTGTTGATTGGTGTTGTTAGAATAAATCTCCCTGACATTTTTTTTTTTACCAGTTTAAATTCCTGTTGATCACATTGTTGTTAAGTTCCCTCTACACAGACAGTGATAACATGGATGTAGATCTCTGTAGGGACCCTGTTACATTTTTCACCACCGTCCCTCAGAGTCCTCCACTGTGACCGAGTGAACTAATCATTCTGTTGTTACAAGATATTTAAACATCTATCACAGGTGTGGTTCATGTTGTACATCATGTTCTTCATATGTTTCTCTGTCTGCAGACTGAATCATGGGGGAAGGGTCTTCTACTTCTAGTTCTTCTACTTCTAGTTCTTCTCGTCCTGGTAAGATGTTCAATTAACTGCAGCACACAGTCCAAAGATCCAAAATCTAAACATAGTTTAGTATAGTATATACATATAAAGTACAGGCTTACAATGATGCTGATGTTTTGAATGTCATACATGCAATCTCTGTTCAATTTGATAAATTAGCTCAAATCTGTTTCTTTTAAACAATCATTAGGGTAAATCATAAATCTGCTTCTCATTTTGTCACTAAAGGAAGCACATAGATTTACTTGAGACACACTCACACCGAGCTGTAAATCAGTATTCATCATGGAACATTTTCTATGATCCAATGACATGTCATTTCTACAAATGTCATAAAGCTCTTGAAAGTGGAGGGTAGCATGCGGATGTTCAATGGATGTTGCTTTATTACGAGTCACAGAGCTGTATTCTATATGACCTGTCCCCTTGGTCTGTCTCTCTCCATCTAATCAATAATCAGCCCCTCAGAGACTATAACCTCCCTAGCTGTATGCACTACCTTGAATGTAGCTGATAGTCATAATTTATCATTGTTTATAATATTATTGTCTTTTTGTACATGTTTCAAGTAGGGGTGTGCCAAAAAACGAAAAGGAGGAAATGAGAGTGAGTCTGTAGTAGGGGTGTGCCAAAATATCGATACTACGATATATCGCGATATTTCGTCTTGAGGTACGTTATCGATACACTGGTGCCAAATATCGATATTTAAAAATGTAACTAAAAACAAAAAAAAAAAGATTTTTTTTTTTTTGGCCCACCACCACCACCCATCTTCGGAGGACAGCTTTATCTTTATTCAAACATCGGGATACAACGAAATAAAATTTAAAAAATGGTTTAAGTAGCTCTGAAACCCACACATATAGATATTTAATGATAGTTGTAGTCAGTGTGTGTGTTAAGAAGAGACACTGTGCAATATACTCTTTGTTTACTTGGCTGTCATTCATGTGAAATTGATTGACAATGTTTTGTAATTCCTGTGAAATGGATTCAGTGCAGTCAATAAATTCTGAATTTCTTTAGTGACACAGATATCGTGATGTATCGTGGGTGAAATTTCTTGCAATATATCGATTATTGCAGAATCGCTGTATCGTGATATTATCGTTATCGTGGGCAAAATATCGTGATAGTATCGTATCGCGAGGTACCTGGTGATACCCAGCCCTAGTTTCAAGTGCCTTTGTGTGGAGTGGTGCTTAAGAGGGCTGTCAACCTTTATTTTGAAAATACCGCTTTTATTTTGACATTCTGTTTTTTGCTGCGCTGTTCCGGTGAGTAAGAAGACAACAGGAGAAGGTGAAGACGCACATGTGCTGTAGTTAAGCTAAACAGTGAAGTTAAGGACCGATTTAAGTGGTTATAAAGTGATTAAGGGTTCAAGAAACATTCGAAGACCAGAGCTAGTATGTTATAGTTTTCACGGTGGATTTGGAGGGAGCTTCAAATAAACCAGTACCAAGAAAGCCACTTGTGTTGTTCGTGCCTGGAGGGAGTTATATTGAAAGAGCTTTGAACCAACAAAGACACGGTCATGAAAAAGCAGATACTGGTGGAGCTGTGGTAATGTGGCATTATGATAAATACATCAGAACAGTACATTATTACTTATCATGGAACATAAATATGCTAAAAAAACATGTTAGATTATCCTATGACAAGCCATTTCTCAGTGTGGGTTGGCAACAGGTGGCCTTTTCCTCCTTTGTGATTTTGACTTTTAACCACATCGTTGGCTCAGAGCGAGAGTGTCTTCAGTAAGTCAGTGTGCTTCCTCTGAGTTTATCAGTTTAACATCAATTTCATAATTTCTGTTTGACATAATTACTTTGTATTTAATATTCCAACTTCATATTCCAACTAATAATATGTGTTTTTAAAATATTGTTTTAGGCCACATATGTAAAGTATTCCATCTTATTCTAACATGTTTTCTTTACAGCACCTCCACCTCCACCACCGCCACCACCCCGTAAGAAATTAAGTTGACTTCAGACTTAATTATATTTTTATTCATACAAAATATGACATCATGATTTATCTATTCAAATATTTACCCATCTCTGACACAGTTTTCTCTTCAGTATTCAGTGAACCATGGAGGAACATAAACTGGGGGTGAGTTTACTGAAACATGTGTGGTGACACTTTAACAACACAAACACACACGAGTGTCCTCAGCAGAGTAAACTGACTCCAGATCAGTGTGACGCTGAAAACTGTCTGAATGCTTCATTAACTCAACAGGTGTAGGTGAGCTGACGATGTTTGCTGCCTTTCTTCCTTGTGACTCATCTCTTGGAAGCAGAGGTGGGGGACTCGAGTCACATGACTTGACTCGAGTCGCAAATTTGAGGACTCGAGACTTACTTGACTAACACTGATGAAAGACTCGACTTGACTTTGACTTGGCATTAATAACTTGAGACTTGACTTAGACTTGACACAGATGACTCGAAAGTCTTGGCTTTTCTTTCTTTCTTTCTTTCTTTTTTGCGCATATTGAGACATTAGTTTTGTTTTTGATACTTTGCCCTCTGCCACTGTATGACGCGGTGCGTGCAAGCCTGACAGGTGGCGGACAGGATCAGAGGAGGAGAGGCAGCATGGAGGGAGCTCCGAAAATCATCAAATTTGGATTCAAAGATTATTTCATCCGTGGGTGATTTTGGCCGCCGTCTTGGTTAGAGCGTGTGTGTGTTTCAGATATAGCATCTTCAGTGCGCACAAAGCCATTATGTTAAATGTAGGTGCGCATTTACGCGCTCACAGACCAACATTATACCGTATCAGCACACATTCGGTGCAACACACTTGTTTTTTCGTGCACGTCCGCGACAGACCTGCTTCTCCCTCAGGTGTTGTGTCTGTGTCTCTCCTACTGTTTCTCACGGAGCTCTGCCCCGTTTGAAAGGAGAAGGAGGCCCGCATGTGTAAAGACGTCGTGTGGTTTCTGGGCTTCTCTTCTTTAAGGTGTCGGCGTGTAGTTTGATCATAAAAGGAGTCTGCGGAGTCAAGGCGGGTGGAATGAAGAAGCAATCTTTATTGAAACAAAATCTAGCGCCTTGAGTCCTGATCAGAAGCGGCCGTGTTCTGATATTATCAAATCTGTGGACAGGAGGTTTTTCCAAGTGCCACCCTCCTGTTTCTTCCCCTGCATCGGCCTTTAGAGCCCCTTTGCCAGTAAACACCCACTTCTTCTAATTGGTCATTTGGCATATTATCCAATAGCCTAAAAGAGGAGTTGACCTGTTTCTCTACTCTTCTCCCCTAACTCATCTGACCTGGCTGCGGTCAACTGTAGGTCTTGTCCCAAAAATGACCCAAATAGGTTCCCCATCCCTCTACGGGAACATAAACGTTTGGGCATCTCCCACCATTTGGCGGGGCCAACCTCAGGTTTTAGTACTTTATGATGGCCTGCTGTCTGCTAACCTTTAGCCTTCACCAGTTGAAAAACTACTTTAGGACCCCTGGAGCTGTGAGCCTCACTCTGTCTTCACTCTTTAGCTCACATGGGGAGAAACGATTAATCATCATTTTACCTACACTAAGTAAATTCAAAAATCAGAATGTGTTGCCCTCCAGACACCTCATATTCCCCCCTTCGAGACCTGCAGGGCAGAGTCCTGCACGGGTTCGGGTACCCGCGGGTACCTGACGGGTGACCCGCACAATTTGGATGAAACGGGTGAAAAGTAATGTCCTGTGTCGGACACGGGTGCGGATCGGGTCGGACGCCTAGAGAGCGCGGGTCGGGTTTTGCGATTGTCATTTTCATGGCGTCAGGTGCAAAAAAAAAAAAAAAAATCATTAGCGACACATCTACAAAAATATGCCTGCATTTCAATATGATAAGCATGTACTGTATTGACTCGAATATAGGACGAGGTTTTTTTGGACGAAAATTATGTGAAAAAGTGGGGTCGTCTTATAATCGGGTTCTAACCGTTGACACATGCTGATAGTTGTCTGTGTCGCTACACGACCACAACGGCAGAGGGCGCCAGCTTATTGTAGAGACGTCACTGACACTGTGGCTGCAGTTATCTGTCAATCACAGCGGAGAAGAAGTGACAGGAGATGAAAAATGGAGAGACGCGGTGATTTTACGGAGCAAAGTGGATCAAGTGTGGCAAGTTAACAGACATCTGAGGCGGAGCTATGATGCTGATTTTAAGATAATGAGATCAATGCAGCGGAGGTGCCAAACAACTGTCAGCCAGCCAAGAAATATGGAGTTACGGAGGGTAACGTCTGAAGATGGCGGGTCCAAAAAGACCGTCTGAAAACGCTAACAGTAAGAGAAAAGCTTATCGTGGTCCTCTAAGCGGCCGCTTCCAAGAGATTGACAGGGGGGTATGTGAGTTTGTTATTGAGAAACGAAATTTGGTTATCAGAGTCTTTTTCTGAAGTCTTGAAAAGAGGGGTCGTCTTATAATCAGGGTCGTCCTATATTCGGGTCAATACGGTATATTTCATATGAGCTCATTCATGCGTGCTTGCGCCCTCCCAGAACTCCCATTCCCCACGCTGGTTTACTTTCATTTTTAAAAATTGAGTCAGTCTAATTTTGCTTCGGGTGCGGGTCGGGCGTCGGTATCAATTTATAGCGGGTCGGCTCGGGTGCGGAATGTACGTAATTTGTGCTACTGTCAGGAAACGGGTCGGATGCGGTTTTAAGTACGACGGGTACGGGCGGGTGCGGGTTTGCAAAATAAGACCCGTGCAGGACTCTGCTGCAGGGTCTCGAAAAAATCGTACAAACACATTCACAATGATTTTTATCTTTATCCCACTTCCTGGCGCCGAGCTTGTCTGTTTTCAACAAAGGATTCTTCATCCAATCTTGTTACTAAGTTCAGAGTCCTATTTTGAACTGAAATTTAGGGAAAGCTAACTAATTAATTTCTTATTAGGTCCTTTAGCACCTTATTTTAAGTTACTTTATGACTAGATAACTAATTATTTATCCTAATTAGGTCGAATTCAGCTACCCTTAGCCTCTTGCAGGACTCCTCTCAGGTACACTCCTTTTCAGAAAACTCTGAAACTTTTTATTCACGAAATCTTTGCTTATGGCTTTTCAGGTGTAGTTGTAGAGGAATCCCACAAATCAGCTGTTGCATCCTATTCCAAAACTCTACCCCTCCTAAGGAGTATTAAAAAGAAATAGGAAACCTTACTAATCAATTATAGAGGATCCACGCCTTCAAGCCAATCTAGGCGGGGAAACTCCTTTTACAATTACCAATTACCATTTATCGATTAATTGAATGACCATATGCCAATCGGCCATTTAACTCCAAACCTTTCACAGGTCCTATTTTCAACTATTAATGAAAAGTGTACATCGCTGTGTGACGATATAAAGATTAAAACCTAATTAAAATATTATAATATTAAGATTATTGCTCATTCCTTGGTTCATTTGCAATTATCACATGGTTACAATAAAACACAACAATTTTCACATCATGACATATGGATATACATATATATGAAAACATAGAATTTGTCCAATTCTATATAACATAACAAATCAACTGAATTCTTGCTCTTCAGCAGCATTGCTGTCTAGTGCGGCATGTTGTCTGTAACACTCTGAATTGATGAATTCTCTCTTAGTCCTGTCCTGTCCCTGGGCAGGTTATTTTCTCCGCTGTTATCCTGAGAAGAGAAAATCAACCACTATCTTTGCAAACAAAAATCAGATACTATATATTATGAATACAACATCCATCACTATTGTTGTGTGTTCTAGATCAGGCATGTCCAAAATCCAACTCCTGGATCCGAAATGGCTCTCTATTAATCTCCCCTTTACTTCTATTTTGCTTTGTATGGCACGTTACGTATGTCTGCTCATCTGTCATGTCATACTAATCACCTGATGTAGCTTCGAATAACTACTGTGCAACTCCGATTTGCTTTAATTATCATACATTTTTCAAATTTTCGATCTAATATCTTACTTTCAATCTACAGTTTTGCATTAATATTTTCTATTTATTTATTTTTCTTCCATTCCCTTTTTTATCCATTCTGATCCCCATTCAAAGTTTGGACACCTCTGCTCCAGGCAACACTACTTCCTTACTCCGTTCTTGTCATCAACACCTCATGTTATTTCATTTTTTTAAAAATATGATTTATTTATTGAGTTTTCAACAAAAAAGAACAGACACAGATCCCCATTTACATCTGAGTGGGTAAGATACAACAGTCAATTGAATGGGGTGAGGTAAGCCCTAATAGCAGAAAGTGGTGTTACACTTAAAACAAGAGGATAAAGTTTGTCAATACCCACACAGAATCACAAACCTGCAAACGCATAATACCAATGGGAAAAAAAAGAAAACAAAACCAGACAAAGACACCAAGACAAAAAAAAAGAAAAAAAAAGAAAAAAAGAAAAAAGAACGACACTTAAAAGACACTAACAAACGAGACAAACTGTGTGCTGCTAGTACAGTGAGAGATCACAACCCAGCCAGGAGCTACAAGAAGGTGCTGTTCAGGGGGCTGTTTCGTCAGTGGGGGGAGCAACCAGCTGCAGAGACTGGACATGCTCTTGAAAAAGGTTGCCAAATCTTTAAAAATTTTTCATTGGAGCCACGGAGGGAGTGTTTGATTTTCTCTAATTTCATAAAGGATAAGGTATCCCTTATCCAGTGGGTGTGGGATGGGGGAGGCGGGTTCTTCCAGTGCATCAGAATCACACGCCTTGCTAATAATGTGAGAAAAGCCACCAGTTCGGTGAAGTAGGATGGCAGTGGGTTGGTAGCAGGCAGGACACCGAACAGGCCTACCAATGGTGACTGGAGGACTTTGGTAGACGTGATGGCCGAGAGTGAGTCAAATACGGACTTCCAGAACTGAGAGAGAGCGGGACAGGTCCAAAACATGTGACTGAGGTTAGCAGGCCCTAAGTGACACTTATCGCAATTCGGATCGGTGCCTGGATAAATGCGAGCTAGTTTGCTTTTAGACCAGTGGACTCTATGAATTACTTTGCACTGCAAAACCCCATGCCGGGCACAAATAGATGATGCATGGACCCATTTCAGAGCGGACTGCCAGACCTCAGGCTCTATCTCTATATTAAGATCCTCGGACCAAATAGTGCGCAGTTTATCAGAGGGCGAGGATTGGTGTGTAAGGAGAGTGTTGTATAGCTCTGAGATGGTACCTTTGAGGTAGGGTTTAATATTTAAAATAGTGTCAATCAGAGTAGAGGGAGGAATAGCAGGGAAGCCAGGGAAGCGATTGCGGGCAAAGTCTCTGACTTGTAAATATCTGAAGAAGTGGGATCTCTGCAATTTGAATACGCCCACTAGTTGGTCAAAGGATGCAAATATTCCCTCAATGTAAAGATCTTTGACAGACACAACCCCAAGATCCCTCCAGGCTGCGAAAGCCTGATCATTAATAGAGGGAGTAAACAGAGGGTTAGAATGCACAGGGGATAAAAGAGAAATTGACTGTAACCCCAAATGGCGTTTCAATTGAGTCCAGATCTTGAGACAGTTTTTTACTATAATATTACTGGAATAAGATAATGGTGATAATGTCAGGGGGAGGCACAAAAGGGACGTTAGAGAGCAGGAGCCACAAGAGGCAACCTCAATTTGCAGCCACGGTGGAGGCTGATTGTTAATGTGATACCAGTGCAGTATAGATCGAATATTAGCGGCCCAGTAATAGCATAAAAAGTTCGGTAGTGCTAGTCCACCCATTTCTTTGGGTTTTTGTAGGGTGTCTTTCCGAATTCTGGGAGGTTTTTTGTTCCATATGAACTGCGAGATCAAGCTGTCGAGTGAATGGAAAAAATGTTTTGGAATAAAGAGGGGTATAGATTGAAAGAGATAGAGGAATTTGGGAAGCACATTCATTTTGATACAGTTTATCCTGCCAGCAAGAGATAAAGGTGTGAGAGACCAACGGTGGAAGTCTTGAGTCAGTCGAGCAAGCAGAGGGGAGAAATTACATTTAAACAAATCAGAGTAGTTTCTGGTTACACAGATGTCTAAATATTTGAAATTACTTAAGGACGTCTTAAATGGCAAGTCTGAAAGGGGATAGGCTGCGGCTGCAGTATTAATGGGCATAAGCTCACTTTTCTGAAGATTTAGTTTGTAACCAGAATTTTGCCCAAATTCCTTCAGCATGGCCAACACAAGGGGGACAGATCTGTCTGGGTCAGAGATGAACAGTAAGAGGTCATCCGCATACAACGAAAGTTTGTGCTCAACTCCTCCCCTCCAGATGCCCGGGGCCTGACTGGACCTGAGAGCCACTGCCAGAGGTTCAATGGCGATGGCGAACAGTAACGGGGAAAGTGGACAGCCCTGCCGAGTTCCACGATTGAGGGGGAAATAAACAGAGTAGTCATTGTTTGTGCGAACACAGGCTAGGGGGGATGTATAAAAGCTTTATCCAAGAAATAAATGTGTTGCCCAATCCAAAGTGTCTCAATGCTTGGAACAGATAGGGCCATTCAACACGGTCAAATACCTTCTCAGCATCCATTGAGATTACTAATTCTGGAGAATCCGAGGATGAGGGTGAGTATATTATATCAAATAGCCGTCTGACATTGTGAAAAGAGTGTCTATCCTTAATAAACCCTGTTTGGTCTGTGGAAACTATAGTAGCCAGAACAGACTCTAAACGTTTTGCCAGCATCTTAGCCAATAACTTGACATCTGCGCAGAGCAAAGAGATAGGGCGAAAATTGTTGCAAAAAAGGGGATCCTTATTCTTTTTTAAAATAAGAGAAATAGTGGCCTGGCGTAGTGTGGGAGGGAGGATGCCAGACTGTAGAAATTCATTAAACATGTTTAGCAGAAGTGGAGACAGCTTATCAGCAAATGTTTTTATAAATTCAGCTGGAAAGCCATCGGGGCCTGGACATTTCCCACTCTGCATGGACAGCAAAGCTCTTTTAAGTTCGCCCACCGTAAAAGGTTCATCCAGGCCAGAAGATGTTTCAGGGTCAATGGAGGGGATGTTTAAGGACCCAAAAAAGTTTTCAAATTGTGCCTCATCAGACGAGCACTCAGAAGTATATAAAGAACTATAAAAGTCCCTGAATTGGTCATTAATGGTTTGAGGATTAATAGTTGTTCCACTGGTAGTATTAATTTGGGTAATGTGCATTGACGAAGAAGATTGGCGGATTTGGTGAGCTAGTAGTCGACTTGGTTTATCTCCGAATTCATAGTAATTATGCCGTGTTTTTAATAGAGTTTTTGTTGCCTCAGTAGAGGCCAGAATATCAAATTCTGCTTTTTTCATGAGCAGTTCCTTAAAAAGATTCGCGTCAGGTGAGGCTATACATTTTGCTTGCAGTTCTGATATAGCACTGGAGAGACGCGTACCATTTTCAGCAGCAATCCTTCTATGGTAAGCAGAGTAGGATATTACTTCTCCCCTTAAATAGGCTTTGCATGCCTCCCAGATTGTTGCCGCAGACACAGCCAAATCAACATTAGTAGAAATAAAGAGGTCAATGTGACTGTTGATAGTATTAACAAAATTGGAATCGCGAAGAAGTAGCGCATTAAAGTGCCAGGGGGAACGCGACAGGGATCTACCAGGAAGGCAAATGTCAACTGTGACCACTGCATGGTCTGAGATTACTATAGGGCTGTAGGAGGATGAGCTGACAGAGGAGAGTAATTTGCTGTCAATTAGAAAAAAATCTATTCGGGAGAAAGTACCATGGACAGGGGAGAAAAAAGAGAACTGCTTGGCACTAGGATTGAAAATCGCCACACATCTGAGACTGCGTATTGCTCCATGAACAGCTGAATGACTTTGGATGATTTAGATTGGGCACACGGCTTGTTAGACAAGCGGTCAAGTGAGGAATCAAGACAACAGTTAAAGTCACCACCGAGGATGAGCTGGCAGGAATGTAAATCAGGGAGGGAGAAAAAAAAGGTTTTGAAAAAATCCTCATTGTCCCAATTTGGACCATACACATTTGCCAAAGTCAGATTATTGCCACAAATTTTCCCTGAAATTATAACAAAGCGCCCATTGGGGTCTGATATGACCTTGGACACAGAAAGCGGGACTGATTTGTGGACAAGAATTGCAACACCACAAGCCTTACTTGAGAAGGAGGAGTGGTAGAGCTGGCCTACCCACCCCCTACGGAGCTTAAGGTGATCTGATGGCTTGAGATGAGTTTCCTGTAGAAAGGCAATTTTAGTGTTTAGCTGTTTTAGATGGTTAAGCACTGTGTTACGCTTTACAGGAGAGTTCAGCCCCTTAACATTCCAACTAATAAATCTTAAAGCACCCCTAGGTGTTGTCAAGGAGTTAGAACTTAACATACAGTGATATTAGGGGGCCTGGGTGGATGTTGTGCCAGTACATCTCTCCCCCCATGACTGACGCCCCCCACCCACAAGTCAGCAGCATGATGAAAGAGGGTGCCTGACAGGGCCAAGCACGCCAAGCTGCAGGAGCAGCACACAGGTAACAAACAGACAAAAGATAAACAAAAAAACACAAAACATGGATCAGATGACAAGACAGGAAACCTAACAGAAAGAACATCAAACATACAAGAAGGCAAGGCCACATCTTGGTAAAATGTTAAACGGATGGGATCAGTCAGCCTATATGACGAGTGTCAGGGGCAGAAAACACAGTCTACAGATCGAGACGAGACGCAATAACCCGTCACGAAACTACAGACTGCACTGAAAAAAATAACAAGAGGATAAAACAACAATGGGAAAATATGCCAGATCACTTGCTTACGGATCTTTGTGTAAACCCTGGACAAACTTGACCGCCGCTGAAGAAGAGGGGAGCCAGATCTTCTCCCCGTCAGGCATGGTGATGCGCAGCTTGGCTGGGTAAAGGAGAGCCGGCTTGTAGCCGCGCTGGTACAGTTCGGCCATGGAGGTCTTGTACTCGGCGTGCTGCTTCAGCACGTCGGGACTGTAATCATCGTAGAAGCGGAACTTATGGCCTTTGTAGGTCAGCTCACCTCGTCTGCGAGCCTCGCGGATCACCAAGTCTTTAATTTGGAAGCGGTGGAAGCGCAGGATGACGGGCCGTGGTCTGCCTCCCGGCGCAGGTTTGGGTGCGAGGCTCCGGTGCGCCCGGTCCAGCTCAGGGGGTGAAGTGAGGGTCTCCGTGCCGAGGACATCAACGAGGAACTGGGAGAAGAAAGCGGATGGGCGAGGGCCCTCGATCGATTCAGGCAGGCCGATGATGCAGATATTTTGGCGCCTGCTGCACCCCTCCAGGTCCGCCACTTTGACTGTGAGTGCCTCCTTGTCTACCTGCAAAGCGGCGCAAGCAGTCTCAAGTTGTTGAAGCCGCTGGTCAACCTCGGTGGCGTTAACCTCCAGAGAGCTGACCCGCTGTTCGTGGTCCGTCACAGTGGAGTGGATGTTTTCCAGCATGGATGTCAGCGAGTCGAAGGATGACTTGAAATCAGCCGCCAGAGCCGCCCTGTGCTCCTCCAGTAACAAGCTAATCTCGGACAAAGTTATGCTAGCGGCTGGCGAAGTTTCCTTGTCCTTTTCAGCTGTTTTTCCTTTAGACTTTGACATTGTTAAGTAATCAGTGCAGCTCTAAAAACCTGATGCAAACAGTTTGAGACAAAATATACTGAAAAATCCGAGGTTTAAAAAGGTAATCAAAAGGGCGGTAGTGGGAGCAAATTGAGCGCGCGTCTACCCTGTGCGTCTCATACCGGAAGTCCATGTTATTTAATTTTATCCCCAAACTAATTATCATACATCAAACAACATTTTTATTCAATTGTATTTTGCTTAAACTCCCTGGAACAGCCTATTCTGCTGTCTCTGAACCATGGTAGGAATTGATGTCACCGAATCTTTTTTTTTATTCATTGCCTGTAATGACATTTCCGACATCTTTCCTTGGTGTTCCAGTACTTCCAACTTCTTGTCCCTGGAGAGATAGATGTAAGAGCAACTGCCTTTGGAGCTGCATTGGGTCAGCAAACCTGTATAAACGTTATATACCAATACACAGACAGGTAGACGTTACTTTATTTGAAATTTAGTGTTGACTGCCACATCCTTTCCTGTTCCTAGAAAGAAGAACCTCAAGTTATTGTCACATTTTTAGCTGCCTGAGCAGACATGTCATTACATACTGCTTACGAGACATATGTAGATCCATTGGTTGGATGTTTTACTAGCAGAATCATCTGAAAAGAAATCGAGTTCGGGTTAATGAGGGGTGTGTCTCAAACAATGCTGAGTTGGTTTGACGCAGTGTCGACCACTTCCAAACATGGATCCGGACCTGTAGGAAGTTAAACTAATGTGTTAAGGACTGTACATCATTTCAGAGTGACATGCAACATTGTTAGTAACACCTTTGTTAGTTCCACACTCATGCTTTGATTAAGTGAGTAATTGATCTAAGTCAGTAAATTTAAGTCAGTAGAGGTTATCTCTGCCTCACAAGTCAGTCGACGTCAGTCTTGTCAAATGTTTCCCCATGTATGAATGGGTTGGGAGATCTCCACAAATTATAAACCCATGGACAACAATAGCCTGTTAAATCCAATAAGGCAATCGTTTGTTTTCCTTAACAGTTTTCGAACATCCAAGATTGTCTGGATGTACTTGGAACCCAATTCATGACCCTCCGGAGTATAATAGCGCCTTAAAATTTTTTTTTTTTGTGAAATAAGTTGCAACTTGTCCTTCCAAACTTTAGGACTGTTTTCTGCCAGAAAACAAAGAAGAGACATTGTCTCAGTTTAACTATGCCTTTGTATAGTAATACCTATACACAACCATAGCCTAAATTTAATTAGCTCCACCCCCCTTGGATTTATTTTCAGACAAGATTATACATGGCGAGATTAGCGATTCAACAATGGCACCTTGATTTATAATAGACTGAACAACAAAAGCCTTGACCTCAACAGTTTTCTTTACATAGTCTACAAGTATACAACATTAACACAGTTTGCTTATATACATCTCTTATATTTCCAAACTAAACTTTTGCTTAAGGCCATCAAACTACCAAATGTTGTTACAAGCAATGCTTTGTCTTTAGAACCAATCACAGTTTCTGTGTACGTGCGTGTCTCATCAATATTTGTATCTTATTGTGTACTTATCTGTACTGCTCAATGCTCTGACCTTCTTTAAACATTCTATACTTACTTTTACCTTTCAATGGCAACACGCGACTCGTCTGCCCTTATTTCAGTGGTTACTCTAAAAGGTCAGATAGATTTCCTAATTTCCCCTTTTATTCCTCATGTTTCGGTGACTCACTGGGACAGATTTGCCTAAACTTTCAATGGGCTTATCATTCTGACAAACTTCACCTTTACTCTGATCTTCTTATATGCTGGATCTCATCAAACAAACACTTGAAGTAGTCTATTTAGCCAAGTGGGTTGTTTAACACCTTCGTTCTGAGCAACGCCAATTTATAGCCTGCAGGCTGTAAACTAGTCACTGAATGTCACCAGACTCACACTGATGGTCTTGTAGATAGGCCCAGACCACGTGCCTTGTCCTCTTCAACTCTCAAGCTGTAAATCCTTATAAGAACACTTATATTCTCCTTGGTCTTCTGGCTATACTCTACGTATAGAGGTAAAGAGATTGTAGTCTCCTTCAATCTTCACCCTCCTGTGGTCATTGAGCCATTTCCTTCTCAACACCTTCCCAAACACCTTTTCTCCAGGTCTCCCTGTCTCTTTTTTACTTCTCAAGACTCTCTAACACCTCCTCCTGGTTTTGCCTGTCGGAGACATACGTGAATATACTCCCATGTAAATTAGTCAAATATTTAATATACCCCTTCATTTTGTCCTCCAAAGGGGATAGATTCTCTCGAAATTACTCGAGCAATACCCAATTTAGACCTGTGTGTTAGATTTTAACAATGCGTTTTTTCAGGACTATTGATTCTCGCAGATGTCTTGGTTTTGAGGAGATGATAAACCGCTCCTATATGTCAAATTCCCGATTTCTGTAGAATCAAATCTGCAATTTTATCCACAAACTCTCTCCCATTATCTGATGAGATCTGGAAGTCCCCATCGACTTATGACCTCCCAAAATAAGAGCTTGGCAACCAACTGAGCATCCTTCTGCTTGGTAGAACAAACCTCAGGCCTTTGCAAAACTGTGTCTACACCTACTACCATGTATCTCTCTTACCTCCAATTGGTTTTATCCTATCAACAAAGTCCCTAACTAGCTGACACATATAATCTTTTGGAGTCCGAATATAACCAGGAGGGACCATCACCCTCTCCTAACATCGTTTTTTAGACAGATTTTACATTTACCTATAACATGATCAGTCTGTTCAAGCACATATGGTGCCCAAACCTGGTCCTTTGGATTTTTGCCTCTCTTAACCTCCCCCCTTGCAACATGGGCTTGCCCATTTGCTTCTTGACACCATCATGTGGTACCTCATTTTCTGGGGTTGGCAAATGTTCAACAAAATTCACTACTGTGTTCCTTGTTAAAATGACACTCTCCTATTCCTATAGCCCATGATATTCTACAAATTTATCCTGACCCTCCTTTGCCATGTTTCTATTGAATATTTTATTATTTTACCCTTGCATTCTGATTTGGGAACTTCTGTTTGAAATATAAAAGCTCACTCACCCAAATAGTAAACCGGTTTAGCCAGCTGCTTAGTGAGCTACAGTTCACCTTGGAGACCTTGTACCAAAACCTGCCGCATCTATGTGGTCTAATTTAAATGACAGTTCATGTCTATCACACCCTGATCTTCAGTTTATCCCTCCTGAGTGCAGCTCAGCTTGCTGCGTTTATTTATTTACCCCTTGATGTATTTATTCATTTATCCAATTTGTTATATTTTACTCCTTCTGTATATTTTATAACCTTACATTTTTACTGATTTATTTTGTTATATTTTCCTTTTTACTATGAGTATTTTAGTTCCCTTCAATATCTTAGTATGATCAGGGCCTGTAAGAACTTTTTCTTTTTAATTCATATTTCTTTTAATTTCCACTCTACTAAATTAGGACTATGATGCGTGAGGTGTCTCTATGTTTTTTCCTGTATGTAAAACCGAACAATTCCTAGGATTTAGCACTAAGAGAACGCTGCAGAAGGTTGCACACAAATCTAACACTGTGAAGTACATAGCTTTTGGAGGAATTTGAGCCACCAAGGCATGTGGATCAGGAACATCTGTTGGAAAGTCAGCCACCACTTTATTCACCGCTCGTGAACCGTGCACAAAGTGATAAGAGTCGTCTGGTTTCTTTACAGGCGGCAGTGTGTTGCCCTTGGGATTTTGAGTTATTTTCAGGACCTTTGCTTTTAGCAGCTCTTTACTTTGTGATGAAATCCCCTTGGATCGCTTCCTCCTTTAGTGAATATTGGTTCTTCCATGGAGGCCAGGCTCCGGTCTTGGTTGATTTCATGAGTCCAATGTCAGTGGTGTGTTGTAACCACAAACATTCTGGAACCTGTCGCAACATTTTCTTCTTTCGGGCGACCCATTTGTGTGTCAGTTGTGCTGTCTATGATTGTCTAAGTCCTTGGGTGGAGATCATAAGTATTATGAACCCCTGGTCTTTACTTTCCCAAATGGCAGCGATTTCTTTTTGTTGGAACACAAGTGGCATCTCCCAATTCTGCCATCATTTCTCCCACATGTTCTTGTTCATAATCCTTGACTATCATCAGAGTCATGTGTGGGATAATCCCTTCAATGCTGTACTCTTTGCCAAGATACTCATCCTTGTTTGTTTTCATAGGTGCTTCTGGTGGTCCTTCAATTATGCAAATGGAGCTGAGCAGAGTTTGTTTTGATTGGTGACTCACCCCTTCATCTGACCCTGATTGAGCCGCACACCTAAAGTACCCGATTCCTCCGCAAGCTTCTCCTTCTTTTCTTTAGATGTCCTTAGCTTTTCTATCCATAGTTTTCAAACAACTCTACAATACCTAGCTCCATCTGCCTCTTCGCTTATGAACAGTAGTATCTCTAGATTGTATGGGACTCCTGTTGACAGGGTTCATAGTTACAGATATCCCAGCATCTAGGTAGATGATGAGCCATCTTTTAGATTCCTATTCCTGAGCCAACAAAGAACTAAAGAGTAAAAAAAAAAAAAATGCGCATGCGTGAGTAGCAACACGCGGACGCTGTGGAGGCTCTGTGTTTGGCAAGTAATTAAGGTAACTACTATGCTCAAAATCAAAACCTCTATATGGTTTTGACTTAAAACCTCAAGCGGAACATATGATCTAAACCTTTTGTTAAAACTAAGGTAAATTACTCACGATGGCTGAAAAGGGGACGGAGATGGTCGGCGAGACTGGAACCTGCGTTATCTCTGACACCTGCCCGGTGATTGAGGAATATCAGGACAAAGGGAAGGAGCCCGCTTCTAAACGACCAAAACCTGGATCTTGGTCGGAATCAAACTCACCGGATAGTCCACCCTCAGCCCAGGTAAATCATCAGCTGTTGGCCTCTATTGAGATAAGACTGCGAAAGCTGGATATACTGGATGAGCTGCGGCAAGATGTCCAAGAGCTGAAGCAGACCTCGGAGTTCATATGCGCAACACTGGATGAATATAAGAGGAAAACTGATGTGCTGGAAACCACATTCACCAAAGTGGAAACAACGGTGAATCAGATGAAAACGGAAAGTGACCAATTAAAGGAAAAAATGCTGGAGCTGACGACTAGATCCATGAGGGATAATTTGATTTTCTCCGGGATCTCAGAAGCTTCAGGTGAAGAAGTGGAAAAAACGCTTAAACAGTTCTTCATCAACGAATTACAGATGGATGTGGAGATGGTGGAAAAAATCCAGTTTGATCGTGTACACAGGCTCCAACGCAACAGAGAAAACCAAGGAAAGCCCCGTTTATTGATGGCGAAGTTTGAACGATTCAAGGATAAAGCCTTTGTTAAAAGTTTCAGCAAACACCTGGCGGGTAAGCCCTATGGTGTGAACGACCAATTCCCTCCAGAAATTGTGGCACGAAGAAGAAAGTTGATCCCCAAATTAAAAGAGCATCGGGAGAAGAAAGATGCGGTAAGACTCATTGTAGATAAACTTTATATAAACGGTAGACTGTTCAAGGATAAAGAAATCACACCGTGGCTGTTTGGCCCCAACTAGACCACCCACACATGCAATGAAAGAAAGAAGAAAAAAAAAAATAAAAAAAAAAGAGAGACAGACAATCTTCGGATATCTGAATTACTGTATTACCCATGCCCATTTCAATATGGTGGTCTTATATGACAGGAGACTGAAAAGTTTAGGCTACTCATAGATAAAGAAGATAATAATGTGAGGATGAATTATAGAAAGAGGAAAAGAGGGATTTGATTTGCTTGCCATATAAGTGAGTAAGATATTTTGTAACATTAATGATGGCCTCCACACACGTGTTAAGGTGGCTTTGCCTCTGCTGACCACCCAATTTTTATTTTATTCTATGTTGTGTGTTGATGTCTTTTCTATGTCTTTACTGTTTTTTTGTTTGGATTACTTGAGATTTATTAGTAGGCCTGTGTGTATTTGTTTTATATGTGATGGTTTAATATTATTAAAGTGTGTCTAGGGACATAAATAGGTTGGTTATAGGGAGTTATAATTGTAACGGGTTAGCTAACAATATCAAAAGAAATGCGGTTTTCAAATGGCTTAAAGATAAATGTACATTTGATATTATATGTTTACAAGAAACACATTCTGTGTTAAAGGATGAAATGAAATGGATGAGAGAATGGGGAGGACATTTTTTTTTTAGTCATGGATCTAGCAATCAAAGGGGGGTATCAATCCTTATTGAAAAGAATATTGATTATGTAATCCATACAACTCTACAAGATACAGAAGGAAGATGGATTATTGTAGATTGCACAATTAAATCTTTACAATTATGCTTAGTTAATTTATACGCACCAAATAGGGATGATGCTACTTTTTTTGAATGTATTCAAGATACTATTCAGAATTTAAAAGATTGTGGGTCTAATATTATTATTACAGGAGATTTTAATACAGTGTTGGACACCATGATGGATAGGACTGGAAATTCTTCAGTTAATTATCATCCACATGCACATGGAGCTATCCAGACTCTGATGTCCTCCCTTGATTTAACTGATATATGGCGAATAAAAAATCCTCCAAAAATTAGATATACATGGCGTAGAAAAAAACAGGCCAGTCGGATTGACTATTTTCTTATATCCTTCACACTATGTTCAAAGACATCTATGACTGATATTAGTGAACATATGCGTTCAGACCATTCACTTATAACCCTCCAAGTGATGAATGATGATTTTCATAGAGGTCCAGGTTTCTGGAAGTTTAATTTGTCTTTACTACAGGATGATTTGTTTGTTGAAAATACAAAAACATTTATTTCTGATTTTTTTAAGTTTAATACTGGTAGTGCTAACCCTCATATTGTATGGGATTCCTTTAAGTGTTCGTTCAGGGGATACTGTATAAAATATTCTTCTTGGAAACATAGGTTGAACACACGTTATAAAAATGAATTGATTCAAGAGATTAAAAAGTTAAATGAAGAAATTGATGAGGACGGTGAAACCTTTTCAGATAAATATGTGACTTTGGAAAATAAACAGAGGGAGCTAGAGAGACTCTACCAAAAAAAAGCTAGTGGCATTATAATTAATTCCAGAGCTACGTGGATGGAGAGGGGTGAGAAATGTACTGATTTTTTTTTAAAACTGGTTCGTAGAAATCAAACAAGGAAAAATATTACTCGACTGGAGACTGAAGATGGGTCTGTGTTATCATCGCCAAAAAAAATTTTAGAGGAAGAAAAATCCTTTTTTCAAAATATTTACATTCTAGTAGAACAGAGTTGTCCATCTCCAGACCTCTACCAATCCTTTCTCCCCGACTCTTATCCTAAAAAATTGTCAGATTTACAGAAACAAGATTGTGAAGGTATGATCTATGAGGATGAGCTTCGTCAAGCAATAGATTCCTTTAAATCAGGTAAATCACCTGGACTAGATGGGATAACGATTGAATTCTATAAAATATTTTTCGATCATATAAAAGATCCCATTCTAGCATCTTTCAATTATTCTTTTGAGGTTGGTAGATTATCTGGAACTCAGCAAGAGGGACTGATTTCTCTTCTCCTAAAACAAGAGGCAAATGGTCAATACAAAGATCCAGTTAAATTAAAAAATTGGAGACCCTTAACTCTATTGTGTTGTGATAACAGAATATTGTCTAAATGTATCGCCTCTAGAATTAAAAAGGTTATGCATGGAATTATTGATAAAGATCAAAATGGATTTATTGAGGGTAGATTTATTGGGGATAGTATAAGACATCTCTTGGAAATTATTGAACTTTTCGAAAAAGGAGAGAAACCTGGTTTAATTTTTGTGGCCGATTTTGAAAAAGCTTACATACACTTCGATACAGTGAAATGGGAGTACATTTATAAATGTTTGGAATTTTTCAATTTTGGTATTTCCTTGATAAGTTGGGTTAGAGTACTATATAATAATTCATTAAGTAGAATTATAAACAGTGGCCATTTATCACAAAGTTTCTTATTATCTAGAGGAGTTAGACAGGGTTGTCCACTATCTCCATATTTGTTCCTGTTAGTAATAGAAACATTAGCGATTAAAATTAGGAATAATATCAATATTAAAGGTTTGAGTAATTATGGGTTAGAATCAAAGATTTCGTTATACGCCGATGATACAATTTTTTTTTTAACACCCAAAGAAAATTATTTGAATGCATTACTTAAAGATCTGGATCAGTTTGCAGAATTGTCTGGTTTGAGGCCAAATTATGATAAATGTATTATTTTGCGATTAGGCTCACTACATGGAACTACATTTAAACTTCCATGTAATTCAACATTGGTGTGGTCAGATGGACCTATAGATATACTTGGTATTCACATTCCAAAAAGGATTGATGAACTGGTAAAAATTAACTTTGAGAATAAACTTCAAAAAATGAAAAAAGTGTTAGGTCCATGGAAATCAACAACATTATCTTTATTTGGTAAAGTCACCCTTGTTAATTCACTGTGTACCTCTCAGTTTACTTATTTGTTAATGTCTCTTCCATCCCCTAACGAGATTTATTACAAGAAGTATGATGAATTAGTCTTTAATTTTATATGGAATAATAAACCAGAAAAGATTAAGAGGAAATATTTATATAATTCTTTGGATGAAGGAGGTGTTAAATTAATCAATCTTAAGGCACTGAATCTGTCCTTAAAAGCGTCTTGGGTACAGAAAATATATTGTAATCCCAACTGGAGTTCCTCTTGCTTCTTATCCAATATACACCCAATATTTAAGTATAATTTATTTATGTTTGCACAGATTTCAAATACCCACTTCCAGTGTGTGCAAAGTATTTTTGTAAACCTATCACCTTTTTTTAAAGATATGATACAGGCATGGCTACATTTCCAATACTTTCCACCTGAGTCTGTGGACGCCATTTTGCAACAAATGATATGGTTTAATTCTAATATATTGATTAACAGATTACCTATTTTGTGGGAGTATTTTGTTGAAAAAGGCATTATCTTTGTAAATGATGTAATGGATTTGAATGGTAATATTTATTCATATAAAACATTTTGTGAATTATTTGGTAAATTGTGTTCAGAATTTAGATATTATCAGTTAGTAGCTGCAATTCCCTTAGTTTGGAGGAAAAAAGTTAAAAAGGCAAAATGAAAATTGCTGGTATGTAAACCTCTTATAAAAAATTACCTGTGGCTTAAAGGGAAAAAGATAAACTCCTTTATGTACAAGTTTTTCTTGAGGGCATATAATTTGAATAAGGAGCCAGATAAATTTCAATCTTATTGGGAGGGGAAATTTGATATTCCTTTGCCATGGTGACAGGTGTGTAATCTAATTTATAATTCTACTATAGATACTAAATCACAATATTTCCAAATTTAAATTCTATATAAAATCTTGCCCACAAGAACAATGCTTTGCATTTGGGGGTTACAAGAGGATCAAAACTGTCGTTTCCGTAAAACTGAAATTGAAGATATGTTGCATCTTTTCTGGTTTTGTCCATATGTGGCTATGTTTTGGATGGACTTGGAAAAATGGTTAGCCTTAAACTCCCTTGTGTTGTCAATGTGCCCTCAAAAAATAATCTTTGGTGAATTAAGTAATGGATGTCCAAATGTTTTAAATACAGTTATTTTACTGGGTAAGAGATTTATTTTTGAACTGAAAAGAAAAGAATGTCTGACATTGTTTAACTTTCTCTCCTTTTTGAAACATTATTCTAAGTTAGAGGGTATTATCGCAAATAGACAGCAAAAGATCAAGGATTATGAAAGAAAATGGAATACATTAAGGCCTTGGTTAAAAGATTGAGGATGATGAATTGTTTTTGTTTTTTTTTCTTCTTTTATAAATAGTGTTTTTGTTTTGTTTTTTTTTCCTTTTTTCTTTGTATGTCACTTGTAAAAGATGTTTGTTTGCTTCTTGTGTCCTCGTGATCTGTATTTACTGTTTTGATGTAATAAAAAAAAAAAAGAACTAAAGAGTAAATGATCACTTATTTATCATAACTGTGCTTGCTTTACTTTGAAATGAGGAAAATAATTTGCTCAAGTCATTTTTCTATTTGGTCTAGATTATACTGATGTCATCTACATTCATGATGCTCTCCCCCCTTCTCGCACTTTATTTATTACAGGCAATGGGTTTAGAACTCATCCCTGTGTCCTTCACAACAAATTTGGATCACCATCTTTATCTGTAAGGAGGGAACAGTACTGCATGGTTTTTATCTAAAGGCCCTGCTGCATGTTTTCTCCGACTATCTCAACAATATTATCTCATTGAGAAATTGTAATTTTCACCCTTGTTTACTAGAGTCCTTAATTTTAGACATTCCCACTATACGAATTGTATTGGGAAAGAGTGCTTCTCAAGCCAGTGCTCCTCGGAAGCGGAATGGTTTATAGTCGGCTCTTGAGCTAAACCATCTTATCTCTTTGGATATTTCCAAATTGCCCGTTGTTCAATGTTCTGCAGTCTTAAGGTAATCGTGATTTATGATCATATTGTGGTCTTTTGTGCTAAGGGCGTCTCTGGAAAAGAGAGCTTGTTCTCAAGTGACCTTTCCTGAAAAGAATAGAGGATTAATTCATTCATTAAGGGTTTCATTCACTGGCCAGGGTTGATCAATTTATAGCCGCGCTGCCATTTCTTTGATATTTCTGCAATCTCTTTAACGAGGAAGTTGCTTTTCTGTACCGCACCAACAGGGGTAGTTGCTGTTAAAATTCCAGAGTTCATCTTTGGCACTGTGCGAGTATTTCTTTCTACTTTCTTTTTCATAAACTTCTATTTTCTTTTTCATAAACTCACGTTAAGCACATCAAATCAATTAGAAATGTGTTTTCAGAACCCCATGTCACCATAACTACTTCCCAATAAACAATGGAGTAGATTTGCCAACCTCAGAGAAAGCCCGTAATGTATCGCCCTAAAAAATGTTAACTTTTCTGGACCTGACTGTCTCTGAGGATACAAGAAAAAGTCCAACAGCTCCCTCTGAGAACCGACAAACTATCTCTGACGTCTGCGCCAATCTCCTTACCGTTTATGTCCTTCTGCAATTATAAACCAATTCTGACATCAGATACTAAATCCTCCAAGATTAAATCAAATCCTATGCTTGGATAATAAAATCACTATCAACAACCGATGATCTATTATAGCTGATCAGTTAATTGCCAAGCTGTACTTGTAATTTTTCCCTAATTCGTACTCCCCATACATGTGCAATAACAGTCTGGCATGTACATGTTGTAGCCTTAACGTATGTGAGTGTATGAGCGTGTGTGTTTGCGTGGGATTGTGTTTGTCTGTGTGTTTCTGTCTTCTTAGGGTTATCTTAAGGGGGTGTATCTGTGTGTGTGTCTTCAAAGGGTTTGTGAATAAAATCGCACTAGCCTGACAGGTTTAGTGTGAGTCACACAGGCGGATGACACTAACAGATGTAACGGGTGTCCTGTGACTCTTGTCCATCCCCCAACCTTAGATGTTATTCCTTTCTCTCTGGCACTCTCGCATCCCCGATGTATAAGAAGAAAAATGAAGACTATTATTTCTTCCATTCTAAGCGCAAGCCAAAAATGTCACTTCTTTCTCATCACCCAAATAATATTTACATTACACAGGTTTAGCTTGACATCATTATCATGTCCTTAATGCAGCTCCAGTTTATTTCAACTCATTAAAGTTTTTAACAGTTATATTGGTTATCTGTATCTTAGGTGTGGGAGGGGAGTACCTACACTCTTGCAGCGGTGCTGTCTCTGTGTCTGCACGTTCACACACCAGCTTCTCAGCCCCCCTTCTCTGCTTCTCTCTCTCTGCTCTGCGGACACGTGCACTCTGACCTCCTCACTCACAACTCCTCAACTCATTGTCAATCATGAATCAACTCTTCATCCGCTAACCTTTGAACAGGCATCTCTAGATCAAAGACCACGCCTTAAATAAAAAATATTGCTAGACTCATGACAACTATCATCATTCATTAATTTAAATTTAATCATTTGCTCTCAGGTGGTGTCTATAGAGCAAAATCAATGTGTATGATTTGGTTATACTCCCGGTACGAAAACATCCGAGCTCTACTACCTATATGTCTAACTGCACAGCTTTTGGATAACCCCAAATTCCCCAATATATTTAAATACTCAGTCTTGTCAGCACTGTGGTTTGGTGTTTGTTACACCACCCAATCATGCATTTTTAGCTGTCTCCTGTCTTCAGATCTTTAACGGTTTATGTTTTAATTTTTATGTCAACTTTCTTGTACCGGTATTTTTGGTTTTAAACTTTTGCTTGCTCAATTCAATTAACTTAACTTTACTTTACCTCACGACTTCCCACTCTAATATGTGGGGGCAACAGTGCATAAAGGCCAATTTCATACTTTGACCAGCTACACCGGTCGACCAAATAAACAATTGTCCGTACGTCCACAAATGCCTACTTAGCGTACTCATTGAACTTCTCCACCGTGAAACAAATCAAGCATCATGCCCAGGTAATTACATCTCCCCGCTCGATAACAACAAGGAACATCCCCTTGAATTCCTCCAATCCACATTCAACAAGGATGCATTGCCTTTAGTCACACAAATCATGTATGTGTGTTTCAATCTTATATTCGCCTTGCTATCATTTTTCACCTACTTTCTTCATCTTCTCTCTGCATATCCCCTTAGCTTTTCCTTATTGCTTCTACTCTTTCTTTTTTTTATGTGATCAATAGTGCTATTTATGCATATAAATACTAACTTTACTAATAGGTACCGTTTCATACCACCAAATCTTCATTTCCTTTATTAACCAGCCAATTTATACCAATTAATATTTCCTCTATGTGAAATCCTGTATAGTTCTACATTTGTTAATTTCAGTTTGCTTACAGTTTATCAGGCAGGTCTCCTGAGACCTTGTTCTAATTTATAGGACCAACCTTATCAGATGGTGAAAAACACTTAGAAAGCATACTACTCAATTTAGCATGGAGGACAAGGAATTGTATTACTAAATAACTTTTTTTCACACTTTTCCACCTTTCCGAAATGTGATAGTTACGAGACTCAAACTGTCACCTTCTTAGTTGCAGGGCAAAAATTGCATCCCTCTTAATCGCATCCCATCATTGAGAAGTTAGATGGCACATCCCTCCTTAATACATTCTCATAATTTATTCATCCATTATTATATCTGTTATATATCACGTTATCAATTACAATACTTATGTATCGTATATGATATATTCTAATAATGCGCATTCATGTAGATTACTTATAATTCATTCCATGGACAAACAACCCGCTTTCACATCAACTGTTAGCTGAAGCTCAAACCCCACACACAGCTTCAGAGGACACAATAAGCACGATCAACACTGAACACTTAACACAACCGGGCCGGCCACTTTTTCCTTCTACTCACAATCACAGACACTTATTCAGCTGAATTTCATCAGAGCTCGTGCACATGACACCTACTGCAACTTGGTTTGTTGGACTCAGAGTACGGTAAACCGTCTCTAACAGCCCACCAAGTGCCACACCACATTTTTTATTTTAAAGTCCTTGAACGCCCCGTGGACTCGCCGAATTGTCTATTGTCACAACCCTAAGTTTGGTTTGACATAACATTTCTCTCTCATTCTAACTTTTCTTCGTGGTCTTCATCACTTTTCTTCTCTACCTGGCCAGGCTTTTCACACTCTTTTCTACTCTTTTTTGCTCTTTGAGACAACTAAACCATGCCGTTAATGATGCTGATCTCACGCAAGTCTCACGATAGTGTAAGCTTGGTGTCTGCCTGTCACATATTTGCTTCGTGGTCCAATCAGTACAGCCACTGCGGCCAAAGCAGTTTCTCTTTTTCACTCATTTCTCTATCATCTTTTTTCTTCTTCTTAACTTTATTCTCTTGTCTTTTCTCTATATTATCCTAATTATTCTTCTCTTTTTCATTTCTCTATTTCTGTTTCTTCTCATCTTCTTCTCTAATCTTTTTTCTTCACTTGAGACAACATATTGCATAGGAAATAAGGACTAATCTCACGCATGTCTTATGAAGATGTAGGCTTGACACCTGCCTGCCACCCCAGCACCGTATTCCCAATTGAGTCATAAATCTCTACCGCATAAGTTTCTCTTTCCCTTAATTTAGAAAATTTAGACAGACCCGTATCATCTAACTACACACCTATTGCCCGTTTTCCCTTAAATTTGGTACTTTTCAGCTTGACAGACATTGGAAAACACACACAGTCCCGTTCAGGGCCTGAGTTTGACCCCAAGAGCGAAAATGCTCACCTTGTTTGCCGGCTGGGGTGAAAGTCAGTCTCTGGACCCCTGTCGTGTGTCCAAGTTGTCAAAAGCGATCCTGCCAACAACGCCATCTGTGGTTTCTGGGCTTCTTTTCTTTAAGGTGTCGGCGTGTAGTTTGATCATAAAAGGAGTCTGCGGAGTCAAGGCGGGTGGAATGAAGAAGCAATCTTTATTGAAACAAAATCTAGCGCCTTGAGTCCTGATCAGAAGCGGCCGTGTTCTGATATTATCAAATCTGTGGACAAAACAATGCCAAAGTGCTCTGCCCTCTGCTCCCTCAAAACCTCAGCCTTGGCTTCTTAGGAGGTTTTTCCAAGTGCCACCCTCCTGTTTCTTCCCCTGCATCGGCCTTTAGAGCCCCTTTGCCAGTAAACACCCACTTCTTCTAATTGGTCATTTTGGCATATTATCCAATAGCCTAAAAGAGGAGTTGACCTGTTTCTCTACTCTTCTCCCCTAACTCATCTGACCTGGCTGCGGTCAACTGTAGATCTTGTCCCAAAAATGACCCAAATAGGTTCCCCATCCCTCTACGGGAACATAAACGTTTGGGCATCTCCCACCATTTGGCGGGGCCAACCTCAGGTTTTAGTACTTTATGATGGCCTGCTGTCTGCTAACCTTTAGCCTTCACCAGTTGAAAAACTACTTTAGGACCCCTGGAGCTGTGAGCCTCACTCTGTCTTCACTCTTTAGCTCACATGGGGAGAAACGATTAATCATCATTTTACCTACACTAAGTAAATTCAGAAATCAGAATGTGTTGCCATCCAGACACCTCAGTCGCCTCCGAGATGTAGAATGTATTTTATAGAAGAGAAACACACATTTCAGGACAGAACAGACATGTCCTGTGATTTTCAGCCTCATTTCATAGAGTGGGAGGGGAAAAATACCTGAGAGTAATATTCTCAGCTGTCAGGATGTGCAGTATGCTGCAGTCCCAGGGTTGATATTAATCTAATCTTATTCTTGTAATCATGGGTTTGAAAAAAAATTCTAAAATTGATCAACTATGCATTTACATCATATTATTGACTAACCATCCTCCTCTGTTTACTGTGTCTACAGATATGAAGAATACATTCATACGAACTTCTTGTGACTTGTTCTTAGCCATGACTCGACTTGACTTGCTTTATTTTCATCACAGTTAACTTGGAACTTGCTTGAGACTTGAAGGTTAAGACTTGTGACTTGCTTATGACTTGCACGTATGTGACTTACTCCCACCTCTGCTTGAAAGTTGTGGCTCAAATAAATATCCACGGTTTTAACAGCTTCTTCTTTCACATTTGTTATGTCCAGGAAACACCGAGATCTGCGGTGAATAAGCAGCCCGGTTTCCTAAAAACTCCCGGCGTAATTTCTCTACCGCGGGTGAAAAACGAGAGTGTTATTATTGTCATGAAACTGGCCACATCATTTCAGTCTGTCCTGTGTTGAAATCTAAAGAACAATCAAAGAGTAAAAATCCCTCTGCTGTGGGCCTGATAAATTCAGAGCCTACTTTAAGCCAGCAGGGAAATCTGACAGAGGTTGATGATTCTTTGAAGCCGTTTACAACACAAGGTTTTGTCTCTGTGACTGTGAATGAGGCGTCCAGGCTTCCGATCACTATCCTGAGGGATACTGGTGCCACACATTCTGTGGCTCGTCGTGGTATGTTGCCTTTTTCGGATCAGTCGTACTGTGGTTCTGATTTGCTGTTGTGGGGAATTAAATTGAGCGTGATCCGTGCGCCGCGTCACACCGTTTGTCTTTCTTCTGATTTAGTGTCTGGTACAGTACAAGTAGCGGTGCGTGATCAGCTGCCGATTGCGGGAGTTGATCTCATTTTGGGGAATGACTTGGCTGGAAACAAAGTTTTTCCGTCGGCTCCGGAGGTGACTGAACCCCCCACCGCTGATGTGTGTGTTACCTCCGCTGCACCTGACGCGCCGTCAGTTTTTCCGGCGTGCGTCATAAAGAATGCCCAAGCTCGTAAGCTTGGTGAAATATCGACTCGCAGCAATCTGACAGTACGCTGGCTGCCTGCCTGTCTGCTGCTCAGGAGCAGAAAAATGATAAACTGCCTATGACTTACCTTTTTGATGAAGATGTGTTGGTGCGTAAATGGCCCCTGATGTCTGGTTTGGAGTTTGATGTGGTTACTCAGGTTGTTGTGCCAAAAGAGTTCCGTCTCCAAGTGCTGAGTTAAGCCCACGATCACAACTTGTCCGGTCATCTTGGCGTTAAAAAGACGTATCACCGTGTGCGCCAGTACTTTTTTGGCCGGGGTTAAAGTCTGATGTTGCCAGGTTTTGTCGATCTTGCCATATCTGCCAGACTACAGGGAAACCAAACCAGGTTATTCGTCCGGCTCCTTTACGATCGGTGAGCCCTTTGAGCATGTCATCATTGACTGTGTCGGTCCTTTGCCAAAAACGAAGGCTGGACATCAGTACATGCTGACCATGATGTGCGCAGCCACACGTTTTCCTGAGGCCGTCCCGTTGCGCTCGCTGAGAGTTAAAGCGGTGGTGAAAGCTCTGGTCATATTATTTTCCACCTTTGGTTTACCAAAACGCATTCAAACTGATCAGGGATCTAACTTTATGTCTAAAGTTTTTGAGCAGGTGATGTCGGAGCTGTCCATTAAGCACCAGGTGTCCAGCGCGTATCATCCACAGAGTCAGGGCGCACTGGAGAGATTCCACCGAACATTCAAATCCATGCTCCGTAAATACTGTGCTGAGTCTAACAGGGAGTGGGATGAGGGTCTGCCACTGCTCCTGTTCGCCATTCGGGAAACCATTAAGTCTCTTGGTTTCAGTCCAACTGAATTAGTTTTCGGGCACACTGTGCATTGATTTTAAGGTTCTTTTATTAGTTTTTAAGTGTCTTAACGGCCTTGGGCCTTCTTATCTGTCTGACCTGCTTTAACCGTATCGGCCCTCGTGGACCCTGAGGTCCTCCGGTACTGGTCTTTTATCTGTTCCCACTGTTAGAACCAAAACCTTTGGTGAAGCCTCATTTTATCATTACGGCCCTCGCCTGTGGAACAGCCTGCCGGAGGGCCTCAGGGCCACTGAGTCTGTTGATGCTTTTAAACGCAGGCTGAAGACTCACCTTTTTAATTTAGCTTTTAACTGAGTCCCCTTTT
This sequence comes from Sparus aurata, assembly GCF_900880675.1. NCBI lineage: Eukaryota > Metazoa > Chordata > Actinopteri > Spariformes > Sparidae > Sparus > Sparus aurata. Next base: position 35,658,530 of record NC_044195.1, on the reverse strand, counting down.
ACTCATCTAGCTCCACTCATTTATACTGTCCTGTCATTTTTCCTTTGTCCTTTTATTTTCTCTTAAAGGTTTTATTATTCATTCATTCATTCATTCATTTATTTTTAATGCTGCTTTTATGGGTTACGACGGGTTACGTCTTAGTAATTTATATTAACATTCATTTATGTTGTCTTAGGAGGTTTTTCATTTCAGTGTATCAGTGTAGTATGCTCAAGGGTGTGTGTGTGTGTGTGTGTGTTCGTGTTACATGAATGAGGGTGCGCGGAGTGGGGATGTTAAGGGGGTTTGTTTCATTTTCTTTTCTTTTAATGTAAAGCCCTTTGGGCTGCATTTTTACATGTATGAAAGGTGCTATATAAATAAAGTTGATTTGATTTGATTTGATTTGGTCCGCTGCGGCTTCTGCGAGAGAGGTGGCTTGCAGAACGGCCTGGTCCCACGCACATTATCCTGGACTATGTGAGTTCATTCAGGGAGAGGTTGCACACTGTATGTGAGCTGGCGCGGAGTTCCCTCTCCACTGCACAGTCAAACATGAAGAAACAGCAGGGGTGGATTGGCCATCGGGAGTACCGGGACTTTTCCCGGTGGGCCGGTCACTAATGGGCTGATGGACAGCATTTTTTTAATTTGATTTGTATTTAATTATTTATTAAACTTTGCCTTTGTAACTATTGTAACTCTCCCGGCCCGGGGAGAGAGACATGCATCTGCAGACACAGCAGAGAGGTGACGATTGGCCCAGTGGCTAGTCTGTCTAAAGAATACCTGGCCCAATGGAATATGAGAGGCTACAGAGGCCCAGGAGTCCCACCCACGCATGTTCTAGACACCCCCCCCCCCCCCCACGTCGTCCAATCACTTTTATGATGAGGAGTCGATGATGAGAGAGAGAGCGAGAGAAAAAACAACAACAACAACACACCAGCACACGAAAAACAAAAATGGAGAAGGAAAGTAAAACACGCAAAGGCGGTGCAGAAAAATTGAGGGAAAGGAAAAGAAAAGCTCTAGCAGCACAGGCTGCTAAAAGTAAAACAATTCCGCAGATGTTTGCAGCAGGGGCCGGCCTGACCGGGGCGAGCAGCACCAATGCTGCAGCTTGAGCAGCAGGTCCTTCACGTGAGTCTGACAGTGAGTCTGAAGAGAGTGAGGCTCCATTACCACTGCCCTTATGGTGCAGGAGGAGGCTGAAAACACAAGTGTTGAGGAAGACTCTCCACCACGTGAAGGAGGTAGTGATACCGTGGTTAGCAGGTATGTGCCTTCTAGAATGGTGTGGATAAACATTCATCATAATAAATGGTTCAGAACGGTTGCTTAACTGCCTATGAACTTTACTTGACAGTATAAATAGCAAACTCTGGATGGTGTGGAGTGTTACAACTAAATCTAGTTATCTAAAGTATTGGAAAACAATAACCATATTCATATACTATCCTGATTAATTCATTAGTTGCTTTTATTAAAGTGCCAACATGCACCTTTCTTCGTGCCCACACTCCAATTTGGTCATGAAGGACACTGAGCTAACAACTTAACATGTATGCTTGAATTTGTTTTTTCAGTCAGTGTTTATGGTTTATTGTCCTTTCAATAGTTTAACATTATACAGTTAAAATTAATAAAACACCGATTAACTACTGTTACAATAAAACATCAGCATACATATTACTCATGATGCAGAACACAAATTACAAGTATTTCCTCTTATGTCATGCTTCATTGTCTATACATTATATCGAGCTGTACTGTCTTTCTAAAATAAAATTAGTGTTTGTCCATTTTTCAGATCATTATACTATTGTTTTCATATTTTAGCCAACTAGTCAAAGTTCTGATTGCATGCAGACTCATTATGTGCATGTAATCTTGTTCAAACTTAACCTGTTCCACACTATTCCTCTACTTTTCATGTCCAGGTTTGTGATAGGTGACAGGCCCAGTTCATCATCTGAGTGAGTGACAAATAAACACTCTTGAATCTTAAATCCTTTCTCCAGTATCCTTCTTAAGAGCAAGTGAGCAACACATGGTGTAGTTATCATTTATTTCATTCAAGGCTTCAGAATATAAAGGGATATTGTTTAGTATAGTGGTGTTATTAAGAGCTTCTGTGTTTGTATGTACATCAACGGGGCGAGTTGGCACAATACCTGCACGCGGATTGTAGTGGGCCGGTCTGGACCAAAAAGTCCAGGGCCAAATTTTTGTCCCAATCCACCCCTGAGAAACAGTATGACAAAAACACACTCAGTCGCAACTAGTTTTGCAGCCTGTTGTTGGTTCCTGTCTTCAGGCCAAGTTTTGTGGTCTTTATGAGGTGGAGCGGAAGTTGAGCAACACAGATGCCCGATAGAAAGAAAAAGTCCAGAGTGTGTCATGTTAACATGCTGAAACAATACGCTGACCACGGATGCGCTGACGTGCCATCCGTGCAGCCTGAGCCATGTACATCACCTGTAGTCTCTGTGGTGTCACCACTGTACAGTCCGGAAGAGGACGGGCTGTATGAGCTGCCTATTTCAGTTTCTTGCGCACGTTTGGAGAACTCAAACATTCTAGGAAACTTGGAGGGACATTTTTCATATTTGTGTGATTCGGCTAAAAGTGACATTTGCTGCCTCATTCGTGGTCATGCTGTGCTGTTTGGCGATAAGCCCACTCAGACCACAGTCCTCACACATGACATAGATGTGGGGAACCACAAGCCAATTAAGCTGCACGCTTACCGCGTTAATCCTGTGAAGCAGGCGGTGATGCAGACAGAGGTGGCATACCTCTTAGAAAATGGTTTTGCTGTGCCGAGTTCCAGCCCGTGGAGCGCACCTTCGATTCTGGTGCCCAAATCTGATCAAAATGCTCGTTTTTGTGATGATTACTGCAAGCTCAACGCCATTATTAAGCCTGACTCATTTCCTTTGTCCCACATGGATGACTGTGTAGATAGAGTATCTCGTCTCTCAGGCTGTGACAGGCTCTCACATATCAAGCTGCTTCTATGGCGCTGACACTGTTTTCTCCAAGTACATGTTGCATTTTTATCTGGTCAGACAGTGAATCAAAGTCTTGGAGTTTGCATTCAATTTGTTTGAAGAACTTTGTTCTAATGTCTTTGTATGCGCTACACTGTAGCAGGAAATGTGTCTCAGTCTCCAGCTGTCTGTGTGGACAGAGCCGACACAGCCGGGCCTCTCTGGGCAGCCAGGTCTGCCGGTGTCGGCCCGTCTCTATGGCCAGGCTGTGGTCACTGAGTCTGTACATGGTTAAAGTCTTTCTCAGTTTCCCATCAGTCACGGTGGTCAGGTACTCTGCCAGCGTGTACTGTCTGTTTAGATCTGAATATCATTGAAGTACATTGTCTCTCTCTCTCTCTCTCTCTCTCTCTTCTGCTTGATTTTGGAACATTTGTGAAATTGATATTCGTTGTGCGAGTTGTCGAGATTTTGTATCTCTTTTGTACATATTTTAAATATTGTAAATGTTGTTAGAATACACTATTCAGTCCAGTTTAGTAGGGGTGAGTAGCCTTTTTGTCTTTGGATAAATTCCCTTATTTTGGACTGCATACGTTGGTTTTTTTGGTGGTTTATTCTTGGGAGTGGGAAACAGAGAGAGATCTCTTTGTTACGTCCTGGTATACCCTAGGCCGGGGCATAACACATTGTCAAAAAACATTATTGGACCTGTGTTTTATATATATTATATTTTATACTGTTATATTTTAACAAGTGAGTTATGTGTCTGTGGGTTATGACAGAATAAAACCAAACCAATGGGTCTAATGTTTGTTTTGTTGGATGTTTTGTTCTCTGACTTTGAAATCAATAAAATATATTGTAATCTAAAATCAAACTTTATCTCCTCTAACAGAAACAAAGAGGTGGATCTTCAGTATGTGAGGGAGTATCAGACTGAAAGGGATGACATCAAACATCTCAGAATTCTTCTGTACGGACCCGTCGGAGCTGGAAAGTCCAGCTTCGTCAACTCTGTCAGCAGCGTCCTACGAGGCAGAATGACTCTTCCTGCTATGGCCAGTGCACAGGGCTCTGAGAAAAGTTTCACCAAAATAGTAAGAAAACTTTCGATTTCTTTTAATTATCATAAGTAAAAGTAGTTTGGTTCATCCGTATTCATCTGTATCACATCAGAAGTATTTATCTGTTAGTTTGTTGAATTAAAGTTCTCTAAACAGACATCAGGATCATTTTTACTGTTTGTGACCACATACGAGGAATCTGACCCTGGTTTTTACCTAATGTATCTCTCAAACACATTAAATAGTACAATAGAATAAACATGAATGGGTAATGTAATAGATTACTTTATAATACATGAAGATGGTGGTTATGTACAACATACACATAAAGACACCTATATACAGTACATAAAGTGTGCAGGATATATCTTCCACATCCTTTATAGAAGACATATATATTGTACATGTTATAGTGCAGTGTGTATTTCAAACTTTAAATGTAATAATAATATATTTAATTTGTAAAGCACTTTACATTTAAATAAATCTCAAGTATGTCCCTCTATTATACCTTACTGGTGGGATTTGAAGAATTGTATGAAGAAAATCTTGAGGGTGGAATTTCCATGTACATTTTACAAATTATACCTGGGAAAAAGGAAGAGTTACATATTCAGGAGACAAATATTTGTTTAGGATCATGTTGGTTGCTTGTAACAAAGCCAGTAAGTGACTGAAGGCAGAGACACCTCAGATGGAAGATTGGGTTGATGTAATGTACAATATTTATATGATGGAAAGGTTGACTTTACTGCTCAGATTAGAATATGGTACATTTAAGAATTTCTGGAAAAACTATTAACCACTGAGATCAGACTTTGTCCAGTAATAATATTGTGTCATAACCTCTTGGTTCTCTCTACAGATTTTAAATTGTTCATTTGTTCACATGATTGTAAGTGTTTTGATGTTCATTAAGAGCAAAAGGACTCTTTAAGAAGGAATGGAAATGAGAGAGAACTGGAAAAAAAGAAAACATACCTCGACTATAAATGAGATCATGTATGTTCAGAGTTTGCATCTCCTCTGTAGAGTTCTTGCTGCACTGTATGTCTACAAGACACTATACAGGATGTCATTTGTAAAAGGAATTATGTATTTTGAAATCAATAAAAAGATCAATACAAAAAATAAATGTTAACAAATGTATATACGTAGATGTTTTGGTGTGCGACTGATTTTACTGTTGATCAGAGTGATGATCTGTGATACACTAATTGAATTGATCCCAAACGGAATCAGAATCTGAGACGAACATTAAAAACAACCAGGATCCATATCGATGTATTCAGGCAGGTCATGGAACACGCTACAGTATCAACGTGTTTGTGTGTTTGTTACAGTATAGAACTCATACAATCAGAAAAGGAACACCACAGACATATTATCCTATCGTCTTAAATGACATCATGGGTCTGGAGGAAGGGTCTGACTCTGGAGTTCGTCCTGATGACATCAAACTGGCCATGAAGGGACACGTGAAGGACGGTTACAAGGTACAACATCACATTAATACACTTTTGACACTATCAGCGATATCAAATACATTGTGATAGAAACATACAGTCACCTGGATTGTTCACTATTAACATAATTAAATATTATTAACTAAAACTTAAGAAAATGTGTTGGAATGAACAAATATGATTTGAACTGTAGCACCACCTGGAGGTTAATGACACTTTTCATAGCAGCGTTGTTGATAGCCGTCTCAGGGCACCACACAGAAATGATGCTGATTGAGTGATGATCAAAAGAGATCCAGCAACATTTTCTAATGGCCACAAGTGGTGCTGCTGGTACCATGCTTTAATATGTTGCACACATCCTCACAGGGAACTTGTGTAGCAACTTTCATCCCCTTACAGGCAAAAACATAGATTAGATTAGATTAATAGATATATTGATAGATAGATATATATAGTCCCCGAGCAGCCAGCAGTAACTGCATAACATTAAAATGAACAATCTACAAGAATGCTAGAAATCAGTTATTTAAAAAGGCCAAGTGACAAAAATAATACTTGAGTCTGATGCACTGCATGAAAAGTGGGATTTTTTTTGTTTTCCTCACATAAGTTGCCAAAGACAGTTACAGTTACTACGTTTCTTTTGTTCGGTCCTGTAACGTTGCTTTGTGGGACATTTCTCTGTATTTAGTTGAGTGAAGGACCTGTGCAGTTATCAGACTGTCAGACCGACAAGTCCTCGCTCCGCGCCTCCGGATTAGAAGAAGAATTGGTGCAGGATCCCCGCATGCAGAGTGCAGTGTGAAAGAGGCTAGTGTCCTCCTCTCCACCACAGCCTCCAGAGTGTCCTGTTTGCAGCCAATCACAGAGCCAGCCTTCCTGATCAGTTTGTTGAGTCTGTTGGTGTCGCTGGCTCCGATGCTGCTTCCCCAACAAACCACAACAAAGAAAAGTACACTGGCCACCACAGACTGATAAAAGATCTCCAACATCTTGCTGCACACGTTGAAGGATCTCAGCTTCCTCAGGAAGTAAAGTCTGCTCATCCCCTTCTTTTTTTTTTCTTTTTTTTTACTTTGTTTTTATTGATTTTTCAGCGAAAAACAAAACAGGTACATCAGACAGGGTCATCTACAGCAAAACACATTGACAGGCTTTGTAAAAAACAAAGGGCTGGCAGAAAACAGGCTGAGGGGTCGGGTCCAGGGTCTTTAAGGGACCCACAGTTCTCCATTAGAGTCCACAGTGACACAAAATACCTTCCTTCGTACAGTCCCCAAGATCACCAGTAAAAAACACAATTCCACACAGAGTATACATTCAGTAATAAGCTCACCTCTTACCTATATATTCCCTCCACTTCCTCCAATATTGGTCACCTTTTCCAGTATCATGTCTCAGGGAAAACGTCAACCTTTCCATGTTATGAATTTCTTCAATTATTCCAATCCAGTCTGAAATCGTCGGACATTCCTTGCTCAGCCATTTCCTGGTTATTGCCTTTTTACTACCTGCCAATAATAGCTGCAGTAAATATCTATCTTGTTTATTTATTTCAGTTGGTATGTTGCCTAAGTATATGGCTTCGAAACTGAGATCAGATTGCAAAATGATTATTGATTTGATTGCTGCTGTAATATCTTCCCAATAAGATGAAATAATGGGACATTCCCAGAATATGTGGAAGTGGCCAGCTGACATATTGCCACACCCTCTCCAACATCGTCCTTCATCTGGATTTTTGGTCTGTAAACTTTTGATTTTAGGTGTTATAAAAAATCGTACAGTGCTTTTCCAGGTGAATTCCCTCCATAAATCTGAGCTGGAGGTGGTGGCAAATGTCCCTACAGATATTTAGCCAATCATCTTCAGTTAACTGTATGTTAGCTTCTTTTTCCCATCTTGATTTAATGTACATTGTGGAAAGACCTCTGTCCTCCTGTAAAGCTGAGTAAATCCTTGAAATCAGTTTTCTGTTCAAATTTCCTTTGTAAGTATTGACAAATATCTCTATCAGGTTCATTCCTTCCTCTCCAATAGTTTTGATATTTTTATTAAAATAATCTCTCAATTGAAAATATCTGAAGAGATCCTGTTTCTCCAAGTTGTGCTTTTCCCTGAGATGCACAAAGGAAACTAGACCAACATTAGTAGAGATTTTGCAATATGAGGTAATACCCAGGTTTTTCCATCGTGTGAACCTGCTGTCCAGCTCGGCCGGTGTGAATTCCGTATCAAATGCTACTCGGCGTAATACTCGTGCATTTCTTTCATACTTGGGGTCTTTGAGGATTTTGTACCATATATTCAGAGGGGTTGCGATCCAATTGTTTAATTTATCTCCCAGTAGGTACTTTTTCAAGGGGATTTGTCTCCCAACACAGATGGGAGAGGTTCACATATAAAATTTTGTTCTAACTCCTTCCATTTTGCTTCGCACTCCGGATCACACCAACCGACCAGGAAGCGAAGCTGTGCCGCTCTGTAATAATCCTCCAAACAGGGCGGGGCCCTACCACCCTTATCTTTGGGTAACTGTAGTGTCTGATATCTAATCCGTGGCCTTTGTTTTGCCCAGATAAAAGTAGATATCATCCTATTCCATTCGTTAAATTGCTTTGGTGGTATCTCGATTGGTAACGACTGGAAGAGGTACAGGAGACGGGGCAGCACGTTCATCTTAATTATGTCTATCCGATTATACATATTTGTCGGTAATAGAGACCGGCGGTTTAAGTCTGCCTTGATATCAGCTGTTATGGAAGTATAGTTGTGGTCGTAGATGGTAGTTAAATCTTTCGGTATTCGTACTCCAAAGTACTCCATTATACTGTCTGTCAGTTTAAATGTACTTGTTCTATAAATATCTTCATGTGGATTTAGATTAAAAGTTAGAGTTTGAGTTTTGTGTAGATTAAGTTTATAACCAGAGTAAGAGCCGCATTATTCAAGTAAATGCAGTAATTTAGGAAGACTTACTTTGGGATTGCTAAGGGTCATAAGAATGTCATCTGCATATAAACACATTTTATACTGTGTATTTCCAATCAGTACACCAGTTATGTCCTTATCTTCTCTTATCGCCTGAGCCAGTGGCTCAATAAAAAGAGCAAATAGTGTAGAGCTAATGGGACAGCCCTGACGACACCCCCTCTCAAGAAATACTGTATTAGACAGGGACCCATTCATTTTTATTCTGGCGGTGGGGGAACTGTAGAGGGAGTTCAGACATCCAATTACCTGGTTGTTGAAACCGAAATGTTTGAGAACCAAATACAAATATTCCCATCGAACAGAATCAAAAGCCTTTTCGGCATCAAGGCTAATAGCTATAGATTCTCTGTTGCTACTTCTCATCTGATTAATGAGGTGAAGAGCTCGTCGCACGTTGTCCTGGGTTTGCCTGTGCTTCACAAAACCTGTCTGATCTGGGTCTATTAGATCAGGGACAATATCCTCCATCCTTTTTGCTAGTATTGATGCATATAGTCTGTAATCCATGTTTAATACTGATATGGGTCTGTACGAGCTACATTCTGTCCTGTCTTTTCCTAGTTTGGGGATTACTGAAATTATAGCTTGTCTCCAGCAAAGCGCCCCTAAGGATATCATTAAAGCATTTTTTAAGTACCGGTACAAGGATTTTTCTAAAGGTTTTATACCATGCCGCTGGGTAGCCATCAGCTCCTGGCATTTTACCTGTTTTCAATCTCGATATGGCTTTATTTATTTCTTCATCCGTTATGTCTTGGGTCATTATTTTATTCTGCATTGTTCCTACTGACGGTAAATCTGAAGATGATAAAAAGTCTGATACAACTACTGATTCAACTGCCTGGGGCTGTGAGTACAAGTTCTTATAGTACTTTTCAAATGAGCGTTGAATATCTTCTGGTTTGTGATACATCTTATCAGTCTGTGGGTCTTTAATTTTATGAATAAATCTCTCTGCCAATTGTTTGCGTATCTTAGATTTAGGGCCATTTTCATAAAAAGTTTGTTTGATATATTTAACTCTTTTTTCCATTTCACTTTCATATATGTTATTCAGAGTTTGTTTTGTATCTCTGATTTGGCTAAGGACATCAATATCATTATACTTCATGTGTCTGGTTTCCAGGGATTTAAGTTTTGCAGTCAGGTCATTAATTTGCTTCTCTTTTTCTTTCTTCTTACGAGCTGACCACATTATAAATTTGCCCCTAATAACAGCCTTGGCTGCATCCCATAATGTATCGGAAAACACTGTCTCATTATCATTAAACAACATATACTCTTCAAATTCTTCTTCTATATACTTTCTGCATTTGGGGTCATTTAAGAGACTGGTGTTTAGTTTCCACAGAGTTTCTTTAGGTCTGTTATCTAAGTGCAATGTCAAATACACTCCTGCATGGTCAGAGATGTCCCTTACCCCTATGTCACATTTTATAATCCTATGTCTGTCGGTTTTAAACATAAAAACATAATCAATTATTGAGTAAATACGATGCGAGTGGGAGAAAAAGGTAAAACATTTATCAGTTGGGTGCAAGTCTCTCCATACATCCAGCATGCTCAATTCTTTAAGAATTTTTTTAGTGTATAGAGCTTCAGGTGTTATGTTTTTTATCTTACTTGTGGAGTCCAAGATGGGATGTAAATTAATATTCCAGTCCCCAGCGCATATCAACACACCTGATGTATCAGTAGTTATCATGTTGAACACCTTTTTAATTAGTCCTTTATTACTTCCCGGTGGTCTATAAAAATTCAATAATGTAACTTCCTTATTATCAATGAAGCCTTTAACCTACAAATAAAGCCCTTCTTTATCTGTAATCTGTGAGGAAAATTGGAAATTTACCCTGTTTGAAATTAATACAGCTACTCCCCTTGCGTTTCCCTTCTCATATGAGGAATAGTATGTGTTCCTAAACCCCATTTTACACAGCTTCTCATGTTCAGTATTTGTAAGGTGAGTCTCTTGCCAGAAGATAATATCTTGCTTCTCCCTTTTCATTTTAGCGATGGCTTTACTCCTCTTTATAGGGTTATTCAGCCCATTAACATTTAGAGTAATCACTCTGTATTCATGATGGTACATTGCAGTTGTTGAAAAGAAAATAAGTTTACCTTAATATTCCAACGACCATAGATGACCAAAACAACAAAACACCTGTCTGCGCACCAAAATGAAACACAACAAATGAACTTAACATACATAGTGAACATTAGTGATCTCCATCCTCGAAGTATAAATTCAACTTCTAATTTGGGAGGGGAATCCCTTAACCTAGAAGGTGCCCCTCCTCGTGCCCCACTTTCCCTCTGACAAGTTAACATCAGAGCAGTGCACATAGAACAGTAAACAAAGTAAACATTGGCTCCCAGACACGCTGCAAATTTAACTGGAAAATGTTCATCACAAGAAAATAAACCTGTATATGTTAACAGCCTTATGTGGTATTGGACGTGATAGTCTTACCAGTCTTTGTAGAATATTCAGTCATTCACAATACCAAAAACTTTCATGAAGCCTCCTTGTTGCGCCGAAACCCCTTCAGTTTATCCTGAATATGTTTGAGGCGTGCCTCTTGCTGCCGGCGTGATTTTGAGCCAGCTGTTTCCCAGGGGGCTTGTCTTGATCTCACCGAAGGTGTGTTTGGCGTGGAGAAGTCTGCTTCGTGTCCCACCGGGAAAAGTCCCCTCTTCCTCAGATCATCAGTCGCCTCCTCCACGTTGTTGTAGACTACTGGCCCCGCGTCGAAAAACACTCTGAATTTCGCTGGGTAAAGCATCTGGAAATGGATGTTCTTCTCCTTAAGAGCTTTTCTAATAAAGGTGTACGCCTTTCTTTTCATGTGTATTTCTGTCGGGTAGTCCTGCTCGAAAAACACTCTTCTTCCTTCATAATGAATCTCCTTCTTTCTCCAAGCGGAGTGGAGCACCAGCTCTTTAGTTGAATACTCCAAAAAATAAACAAGCACGGACCTGGGGTGGCAGCGCTGAATACGGAGGGGGGTCTGGTGAGAGACAGTTCACTTTTGAAAAACTCCTCCTGAAAAACTTTCATGTTGTCCCCCTCGGCCCCTTCTGGGATACCGTGTATATGGATGCTGTTCCTGCGGGAACGCCCCTCTAGGTCTGTTAGCTGCGCTTGAATGGATTTCTGAAGTTGAAGTGTGTAGGTCAGCATCTCCGCGGTTTCGGCGTGGCTCTCCTCCACGACGGCCACTCTCTGCTCCGTTGCCTCAACTCTGTCCGTTATTTCTCTTAACTCAGTTGAAATGCCGTTTAGTTTCGTACTTATTTCTCCTCGGAAGTCCACCAGCTCACTCTTGAGTGTTCCTAATGCTTCATTGAATTCCTTCTTCACATCCACGCGGACCGCCTGTATCTCGGCAATTATCTTAGCTTGGACAGCCTCCATAGCCTTGTGCTCAGCTAGCATGCTAACTTTGCCTGTATCCTCACTTTCCGTAGGTGAATTACCGTCTTTTCTCAGGTTTCGTCGTGAATTACTTCTGGTCTGTCTTTTGTTTCCCCCTTTCATGCTACAGTGACACCTTTTCTGATTAATTATTCAGTGTTATTTGGGGGGAAAACATGGCTGTCTGGGAGCCTCCGTTTTATGCTGCTGTTTGCTCCTACGCCATACCGGAAGTCCTGCTCATCCCCTTCTTGTACACAGCTTCAGTGTTAGATCTCCAGTCCAGTCTGTGGTTGATGGTAACACCCAGGTACTTGTAATCCTCCACCACCTCCACATCCTTTCCCAGAATGCACTGAGGTTGGAAGTTGTCCTCTTCTTCTGCCTGAAATCTATCACCATCTCTCTGGTCTTGCTGATGTTCAGCTGCAGGTGATTCCGTCCAGTCCACTCCACAAAGTTGTCCACCAGTGCCCTGTCCTCCTCCTCCTGTCCCTCACTTATACACCCAACAACAGCCGAGTCGTCAGAAAACTTCAGTGAGATGGAGCGAGCTTTATGTTCTGGTCATGAAAAGACAAAAACATAATAAAGACTTACAGAACAGCTGTCAGGTATACTTGTGGTCTCGAACAATAACGTGAAGTTGATGTGCTTGTAGTAAATCTCTCCTCAGTCTCTGTGTTGTTAACTGAGCTGGGCAGTACATCGTCTCTCTCTCTCTCTCTCTGCCTGTTTTATTCACCAGCCACTTCCAGCACTGTTCTGTGACTCTGCCTGAAAAACACAAGACTGAAATATAACTTGTGTTATTTATTATGTTTGATGAATGCCAACAGGAACCTCAGCTCTTAAAGATAACATCACTGCACATGTACAAGCGTTTATATGCGCGCTCAAGAATTGAAACTTGTGTTTTCCAGCAGCAACCTCAAACACAGACCAGACTATATATAGTTAAGTTAAGATGGCACTCATCATTTTAAAACAAGACAATGATTATGTGGTCTCTTAGTTCACTGGGTCCTTTAATGCATCAGACAGGCAGGAAGCGTACAGAGCACTGTTGTGTTGGTGCAGCAGTTCAAGTACTGTTTGTATTCACCTGTCATAATTGTGTTTTAAATTGTCTTCCAGTTCAATCCTGTATCTCCACTGTCCAGTGGTGATCCACACTACTACCCAGAACCGTCTGCAGATGACAAAGTTCATGTTCTGGTTTGTGTGCATTCTGCTAACTCAGCAGAAATTAAGGAGTCAGTTCTGCAGAAGATGAAAGGCATCAGAGAGACAGCCAATGAGCTGGGTAAGACTATGATTAATATAATATCTGTTCCACAGGAGGAGAGATTTAGTTAAACCTGTTCAGTCAACATTTAGGAAAATCTTAAGTTAACTAGAATACTAACAGTTTAACAAACACATGAGGCCACCTTCCACACACAGAATCTTAACTTCATGTCAACTCTGGGTCAGTTGTCACCACTCGTTTTATGAATAACTCTTCATAGTTGGACAGAGTCAATAATACAACGATCAAGAGGAAGGATTTATAAAATAAATGTTCACATTTGTAGCAGGAAAAAAAGATTTTCTGCTTTAGGATTGTATTGTTATAAAGTTTCGATGGAAACTAGAAAAGACAATTCTTAAACAAAACCACAGACAGAAACACACAGTATATTTTGAATCACTTTCCTACTTCTCCAGCCACTAACACTGTATTCAACATGTATCTGCTCATTCTTTCTTTAAAGCTGGAAACTCTTTACAAATATTGTAATTTCTCTCATCTTTGATGGATTATGAGATGTATTTAAGTTGTCAGTCCCATTCTGTCATGACTTCATGAAGGTCATTTCAGTTTCATTTTATGTGTTTTCTAGGTTTTTGTGTCTTCTTTGCTCTTTTTCTGGAGTTTTGTTTCCCTTCTGTATGTGTTTCCCTCCACACCTGCACTGCTTCTCCTTCATTCGTCCGTCTCTGTTTCTACTGTTTTATCCATTCATTACTTTGTTAGATTCCAAGTTTTACCCCTGTCCAGGAGACACTCGACCAGTTCTTTAAAGGGTTAGATCCCTAAACCTACAAAAGGTTGCTTAGAAACTGGCAATTTAAATAGGGATTTCTTAAGCTGGTAATATGGAGACTCACCTAGCTTCTAACTGCCTGAATCCGAACGTCTACCTGCTTCCTCTGTTTTGGTACCTGACATGAAGCCCTTGAGTCAGATACGGCCACCAGCCACGCCTGTTATGGCAGCTCTCCTCTAAATGATCTGGGCACTTGGTCTGGTGTTGGGTTGGATTTTAAGGGCTTTTGGTAAACAATAAGGGAATGTTCTTTAACTTTAATCTTTAACTTTAACTATATTATGTAGGTTTTATTGCATAGACTTTAGCATGGACAAAGCATACAGCTCAATACTTATTTCAATTACTGTCAGTCATTATCAAAAATACTTATTGATAAATACTTTAAATAACAAAATTAATGTCAAAGAGCTTAGGGCTGGTTAGAAATACTTAAATGTAGGTAAGATGGAGAGGGTCAGGTCTATCCATGGCTTCCCTTTCCCTTCCTGCTGAAAGTCCTTGAGGCAAATCACCACCTCACCCGAGGTCTCGTAACTTCCTCAAAGTCCAAACTTCACGCCAGCAGAGTGAACAAAAGTACTCCAATATCCAAATTGTAATCCACAGCATGTTGGCAAAAATGGTTAATCCGTTGTGCTCTTAATGTCTTGGTCTGTTTCTGCTGAAGTTTCTTGAAGTCCTTTCTGCGATGTTCAGGCTGCTCACATTCTCCATCTCAGGTGTTTCTTCAAGGCTGGAGCGAGTGGAAGAACCAACTTCTCACTTTATATCAGGGGCGGAGCTATGGGTGGGCCTGGATGTGCACAGGCCCACCCAGTAAGATTCATGAGAAAGAGAAAAAAGAAAAAAGAAAAAAAAAAAGGTTAAAAGAGGCCTATATTTTTTCTAATATAATTTGCTTGAAAAGTTTCATTGTGGTTTTTATTTTCTTGAACATTTAAAATTCAATATACACACAAAATAAAAATAAACTTCATCTTTAAAGTGACTGACCGATGTCAATCAATCACAGTTCGGATTACGATGACATAATCAATGCGTTTAACTCAAAGCCCAGTAGACTTGTGTAAAAACTGCCGGTAAAACAGTGTTTTTTTTGTTGTTGTTGTTTTTTTTTATGAATGTATTCTGGCCCACCAGGGCATGTTGTGATTGTGGTTGTATACATACCGAAAAATCCCAAATAATAGCCAGGGCTTATATTAGTTTCAGTCACTTAACAGACCAGGTGTTATCTGGGACAGGCGTTTAATTCCTTCCTCTCAAAAATCCAGAATGAAAATGTCACAAACTTCTCCAGCTTCTCTGTGAATTCTCTGGTGAATCAGCACTTGCTGCAAACTCCTCATCTCTGCTGTCACTCACCGTGGCAGTGTACATTTGTTTGACCCTGATCATTTTGCGGGCCACTCTCTTGTGGCGTGCCCGTTTGCTGATATTAATTAGAATAAATCAGACCCGGCATTTATATGGAACTGGCGGTTATTTATCAAAATATACACCTGCACCAGGCGTTTAAAGGGATCCTGCAGTTAATTGAAACCCGACTATTATTTGGTAATTTACGGTATTCAATTTGTCAGACATTTAAATACCTGTGCGCTGATTGTGCGCACTGAACTGTCCAAGGTGCTTGACCCGGAGCAGCGCATGCGCTCTGTCTCCCGTGTACAGTAGTGTGAAGTTTTGTGCTATTAACAGAAACAGAGTAACAGTAAACAGAGAAAAACATGTCTCTCGTCTCATTGAATAGCAGCAAAATAATAAAGCTTCATTAAAGAGCCTACATAAACTGGATCTCTCTCGTTCTCTCCCTGTTTTTCCCCTTTGGGTCTGAGCAGTGAAATTTAACAGAACAGAGGTCCAGTTGTGGAGTAGCGGTCTCTACTGTGTATCCACTCATAGGTATATTATTCGTACCAGAGGCTAATTTACAGTGGCCCGGCAGATTTTATTATGGCCTATCATAAATTGTTTACATACATCTCATATCAGCTTTAAAAATAATCAGGCCCATCCATTAGCTACGTTCTGGCTCCGCCACTGGTTTATATACTCTCTTGCTTCGGACACTGGCTTGGTTTTATGTCCTCATTAGGACATTTTCCCACCATCTCTCCGTTCAGTAGTCCCTTGATGACGGCTGACGATTTCATAACGCTTCGTTACTAAATAATCGTCTTGTTCTCGTATTGATCGAATCAGTTCTTCAACACTTTCTCATGACTTCAGATCAACACCATTTCTTTACTGATTTTCATTAGATTTCTAAACTTCAATACATTGTTTTCAATCATGGTTACCCATTGTACCTCTTTTTACTATACTTATAGCCAAGTTCAACACTTAGTTCTTATTGTGACAATAAGACAGAGACAGAGTGACAGACAGAGCCTGGAGTGTAACACTTTTCCTTATCACACAGTGCTGTGTTACTTGCTCTTTACTTTTTCCTCCAACACAACCTTAATGTAATGATTTAACACTTTTTAATGAATTTATAGCAAACAAAATGCAGCAGGCAAAGCTTTAATATGTTTCAGAATTATTTCAGGGCTATGTATAATGTCCATTTCTTGTGTCTGGCAGGAGTGTATAAATCTCAACTTTTCTGGTTCTGCCTCTCTGTGTGTGTGTGTACATACTGGTATTTATATTAGACAGTATAGATAGAGTAGATCTCAACTATTTTGACAACTCTGACGTGTGTTTCTCTGCCTCACTCTACTGCACCCCCTCCTCTTGTTTATTTAGTTTGTATTTAAGTCCAGTCTTTAGTTCAGTCATTGTCAAGTCATCTGTTGAGTTTCTCTTTTCTGGCTGTTGTGTTGTTGCCTTAATCCCGACCGTGAGCTTCCTGTCTGCTGTCTTCTGCTCCTGGGTCCAACTTCTCTGCTTTAATGTGACACATTCATAGTAACTGTTTTCACTTTTTTCAAGTATTCAAACACCTTCAACTTCTTTTCCATACAAGTTCAAGCCAGCCATATAGTTTAGTTCCCCCCTCCAGCAATGCAGCTTAGCTGCCAGCCTACAGTCTATTTCCAATTCTTCATTCTCAACCCATCTTTCAGACTTCAAACCAATGAAAACCAGCGATTCAGTTCAGCCTCAGCTTTTAAACAAGTCTGAAAATATTCCACATCTTTCAAACACCATTGGTATTATCACACTTTGTACAGCCAGTACTGCGCATGTAGCATGCCAGCATTCACTACTAATAGTTTTAATTCTTAGACGTTTGCGCAGTTTTCGTATGTATTAATAATGAAAGAATAACCTTGAAATGTTTTACAATCATATTGTCACAGAAGAATTGTACATTTCACCGATATATGTGCTATTTTTCTTGTATTTAGGTTCCTGAGAGCGTTATACTATAAGAAATGATCAAAGTGAGAAGTCAGACTCAGAGCTGAGTTTGTGTTGCAGTGAATGACACCATGTATGTGGAGTCTGGTATGTTTAAATGTGAGAAAACACAATTTAATGCATAAAATGATTTTAGTGGAGCGACCCAGCAGCTCCGTTGGCAGAGGCCTCGTCCTGGCTGCAGGGGTCAGTTTCAGTCTTAATGCTGTCATATCAATAAAGACATGAAAAGGCCAAAAATATTAATAACAATATATATACATTATAAATATTATTATAAATTATTTTAGTTAGCCTTATCCTGTTAGCTTTGAAGAGTCAGATTTAAATCTGACTCTGAAGTTTTGAGGTTGACTGAAGTCAGACTTTTGACTTGAAGTGGAGCTTTTCTGTCTCTTCTGTCTGGAACAGCTCCGGGATGTTTAGTTGTTTCAGTTTGTTGGATTTTATCAACAGAAACTCTGTAAAAAAATAAAAAGATGAGCTCAGTTGACTGAGTGTGTTTCTGTCTGAAGGGATTCCCCAGATGGCGATAATCACCAAGATCGATGAAGCCTGTGGTGAAACTAAGAAGAACCTGAAGAATGTGTACAAGAGCAAACACCTGAAGAAGAAGGTGAGTGTCTCATTCAGTCTGTACACAACTCATGGAGTTTCACTTTATAGTCCAAATACTGTCAAAGGTTACGTGAGGTCCAAACTTCATGTTGATTTATGAACTGAAATGTTTCTTTAACACTCAGATGAAAGACTTCAGTGCAGCAGTGGGGATCCCGATGAACTACATCTTTCCTATCAAGAACTACTGTGAAGAAATCGACATCAATGATGATGTTGACAGTCTGATCCTGAGCGCTCTGAGACCTATGATCGACTTTGGAGACGACTTCATCAACAAAATCTGATCAGCAGGAGGCTAAATCTGAATCCACCTGCATGTTTTAAAGGGTTGGAGTTCAAAGGAAAATGATCTATAGCTCTATAGCTAAGCTTTTATGAGGTCGATTACAGCTTCAGCAGCTACATCAGTAATCCTGCTTTACATTAATACACGAGTGACAATAACCTGATGACATCAGAATAGAACAACAGTCACAGTTATTGCAGAATACTTTTAATTCTTTAACTATTATACTTGCATGCTTTTACTGAAGTAACATGTTCAGTAATGGGACTTTGATCTCTGGGGTAAGTTTGTCATATTAATGAAAACATTAACTAAAATATTTGGGCATTTTAGAGAAGAAGTAAATGATCTATTAAGTGATAATGATGTGCTCATTGTAGTCACACTTGTAATTTGCTATCTAAATGTAACATAGCATACTACTGGAAAAAGTTCAATAAATCAGATGCTTTTGCCTTTTCTTGTGGCAGTTGTGAGAATTCTTTCTGACAGGTGGATTCAGACAACAGGACCAAGAATCAAGAACCAACCAAGAAGCAAGAGTTTAATCACATACTAACTACTAGTTTATACTTTTTAGTAAAAATACTACTGGCTAATGTAAAAAGCTAACGGAGGCAGGAGAAAGGTCAACCAATGAGAGGGTTCATAGACAAATCAGGTGATGTCATCCACCATTAGAATTGACTGTTTAAGAAATAGGTGGAGACCTGTCAGAATAACAGCAGGAGAGTGTTCTGACTGAACTAGATGTTTATTGGTGTTGCTGCCTTGAAGAACCCCAGGCTACATTTACACTAGGGGTGGGAATCTCTTGGCACCTCACAACTCGATTCTGATTCAGATGTCAACAATTTGATTCTAAAATGATTCTCAATGCAGCAATTTTTTTTATGTACATTTCCATGCATGATTTAAAAATAATAGTAATAATAAATTAAATCTGAGTTTGCTAATCACTTCCTACTTTTTTCTCACTGTGTGACTACTTGGTACTTTCAAAGCAAAGTATCTGTATTGATCCATACTTAATTTACTTCTAATATATTTAATTAATAAAACAAATGAAAGAAATGTGGCAAGTCAACTGGAAGGTTACATTTGCTAGCAAACATCCAGCTTTGCAAAGAACCAAAAGGAAAAGAAAAGTGTTCCTGTCGCAGCACATGTGGTACATTAATACAGCTGCAGCTGGTCGACGGACGATACAGGTGTTTGTATCACAGGTTGATCTGGACGTCTCACACTTTGCCACAGCTGACTGACCTCACACTGAGTTCGGGCTGGATTTCAATATACTGTGCGGGCTGTTTGATAGTGTACAGTTTTCACATCGACTTGGATTCAGCTTAATGACGATGTATTCGGCTTGGAACGCAGTGCGGAATGACAGAAATACCCGATAGTTACAGGTGTTAACCATGCTGCGCACTCAACGCCACAGCCAAAAGCTATCAGCCAACAGCTAACAGCGGTCTCCATGCTGCTCTCGAGCCGCTCAGCGTGAACAAATGCCTCAGACGTTCCACCCATGAGTTGTTTGTGAGTACAGACATTCACGACACATCCCATGTTTTTTGTTGTGTGAACGCCGTAAACTGTCCGGGCGCGGCACTTCTGCACTTCGGAGCCCTGCTTTTGCGTTCCGTCAACATCATGTTGTCAATGTAGAAGATTTTTGACTTTTGTGAATCGATTCAGAATCATCCACGTCCGAATCGCTATTAATCTAACAATTGATTATTTTTCCCTCCCCTAATTTACACATAGCCGGTATTTAGAGAAACAAATATTTCCCTCCCTCTGTTTTCAATAATAACATCGTGCACATAGCATTGTTTTCAAAAAAGCTGTCATTTACATGAACCCGCATAATTACGCCGTCGAGAGCCATTATAACTATGCCAAACCTATGGGCAGCAGTGTAGGGAGAAGGATAAAGCCATGCAAGCCAATCAGAATCCTCAGAATCGTCAACAACGAATAACACAAGCGACTTCCTGTTCCTTTTAAAACAACAAATATGGTGCGAGATTCGTTCATGCTACTAATTCAAGTCAAGTCAAGTCAAGAGATCTTTATTGTCCCCACAGGGCAGCAAAAACAACAGTAAAAAAAATACACAATAGTGACACAAACGATGAGGTGAAGCTAATAATCAAAAGAGTGATGATGGAATACACAACAACATGGGACAATGATACGGGACAACAATTAACATCAATCCAACAAAACAAACAAAATGCAACAGTGCCACACTGGATAAAAACAAGGAGTTAAAGTGACCACAGTGCTATCATTTGTTAAGAAGGCCAATAGCCACTGGAACCCAGGATTTGTTAAGTCTGTCAGTCCTGCATCTGGGCACATTAAATCTGCATCTAGATGGAAGCAGTTTAAATTCAGGTGCTAAAGGATGGCGAGGGTCAGACAGGACAAGTCTTGCTTTGTTCAGGTCCCTGGTTTTGTACTAAAGGGAAATGTTTGTGAGTGGAGTACCAACAATTTTACTGCACACTCTAACTATGTCCTGAAGTCTGTTGCGGTTTTTCAGGCTAATTGACCCAAACCAGCAGATAAAAGCAAATGTCAGGACAGATTTAATAAAACAAGAGTAAAACATTTCCATGAACTTGGAGTCAATGTTTATGTTCCTGAGTTTCTGAAGAAAGTACATGCGCTGGTTGGCATTTTTGCACACTGCATCGACCTGATGCTCAAATGACAGCCTGTCATCAATTACTGTCCCCAGATATTTATACTGCTGGACAGACTCTACAGCTTGGTCACTGATGGACAGGGGAACGGTGTCTGGGCGGGTCTTCCTGAAATCAATGGTCATTTCCTTAGTCTTTGAGACATTGATGGTGAGGAAGGACGACTTACACCACTGGATAAAATCCTCCACTACGGGGCCAGGCACCGGGTCATCATGGCTGAGGAGGGACACGATCACTGAATCATCAGCGAACTTTACAATGTGGTATTTCTTGTGTAAGCTCCGGCATGCATTAATATATAGGACAAATAGAAGAGGCGAGAGAACGCATCCCTGAGGAGAGCCGGTGGAGGAGAAGAGAACATCAAACGCCATTGGCTCTGACCCGTTGTGATCTGACGGTTAAAAAGTCCAACAGCCAGTAGATCACACCCCTGTCGATATTATAATTTAGAAGACGCTCGGCTAAAATATGGGTCTGGATACAGTTAAAAGCAGATGTAAAATCAATAAAAAGCAGACGGACAAAGCTCTTGGCCCCTTCTAAGTGCAACACAATCATATTAAGAAGAGTGATTATTGCATCATCAACCCCCCTCCCCGCCCGATACGCAAACTGGAGAGGGTCCAAGTTTGCCTGAACAGTGTTCATGAGCTCGTCTTTCACGATCCTCTCAAAAGACTTCATTACCAGGGAGGTAAGAGCCACAGGTCTAAAGTCATTTAAAGTCTTTGTGGATTTATTTTTGGGCAATAATTGAGTCCGTCCACAGGCGGGGGACACTGTGAGCCCGGAGTGACCAGGAGAAGATAAAGCTGAAGATGTCTGCCAGCTGTTCGGCGCAGTTTCTCAAGACCCGACCTCCAATCCCATCAGGACCCGGGCTTTTCCTCTCCTTTACCCTTTGGAACACTCTCTGTACCCTCTCCTTGTCGACATGCACCACCACTGTGCTGTTCGGCTCTAACGCAGCGCCCTTAAACACAGACAGTTCATGGCTAAAATCATGGACATTAAAAAGGTTTGAATAAATATTTAGTTCATTTGCCAGGTCGTAATCAGACTTCTCATCTGAGGAGATATTTGTGACGGGCCTACTGACAGCTAGACCCTAAAGCAGAGGCAGGCAGGTTGGATAGGTGCATCAAAAATGTTTATTTTAACAAAGGGGCTCCACAAGTAAAAGCAACAAGTGGCTGGTAAGGCATGTGGGGGAACTCCACTGCCAGAAGACGCTCAGGCACGGGGCAAACTCAGGAACTCAGGCAATGAGGCAGCTCAGGGCAAACTCAGGAACTCAGGCAACGAGGCAGCTCAGGGCAAACTCAGGAACTCAGGCAACGAGGCAGCTCAGGGCAAACTCAGGAACTCAGGCACAATGCAGCGAGGTACGAAGAACTGAAAAGGCACACAAAGAAAAACGTCAGCACTAGTTGGCAAGACTGCAGCAAAAACTCACTAGGAGAGGAAGGTCAGCTCTACCGACAAGACAGAATTATCTGGCAGGGGAGAAGGGCCAAGACCAGGTGTATATATAGAGGTGGTACTGATTGAATGGCTGCAGGTGTGCCTCGTCAGCCCCGTCAGCCAAGCCCTGCAGAGGGGGAGGAACAAAGAGGCAGGGAAAAAACAGGCAGGGCAAAAACACCAAAACACAGAACCCTCACAGTACCCCCCCGCCTCAAGGGACACCACCTGGCGGCCTACCAGGCTTCTCGGGGTACTGCGAGTAAAAGTCTTTCAACAGACTGGGGTCAAGGATGAGGGAACGCTTGATCCAGGAACGTTCCTCTGGCCCATACCCCTCCCAATCTACCAGGTATTGAAAGCCCCGGCCCCGCCTCCGCACATCCAGCAGACGACGGACAGTGAAGGCAGGGTGGTCATCGATGATCTGGGGGGGTGGAGGGGGTTCAGCCGGAGGGGACAGAGGGCTGGTGGAAACGGGCTTCACGAGGGAAACATGAAAGGACGGGTGTACCTTTAGGGCAGGCGGAAGCCTCAGCCTCACCACAGTGGGATTTATCACCCGGTCAATTTCATAAGGGCCGATGAACCGAGGTGCCAGTTTTCTGGATTCAGTCTGTAGGGGGAGGTCCCGAGTGGACAACCAAACCTTCTGCCCGGCCTGATAGTTGGGCGCCGGGGTCCGGTGTAGATCTGCCAACCTCTTGTTCCGAGCTGCCGTGCGGGTGAGGGCTGCCCGAGCTTCTTGCCAAACCCGGCGGGCACGCCGGAGATGACCCTGCACCAAGGGCACAGCAGAGTCCGCCTCCTGCGAGGGAAAAAGTGGGGGCTGGAAACCATTTGAAGCCATGAGGGGAGACATAACTGTGGCGGAGCAAACCAGGGAGTTGTGGGCGTATTCTACCCAGGGAAGGTGGGTGGACCAGGAGGCAGGGTGGCGAGACGTGACACAACGGAGAGCTGTCTCCAAGTCCTGGTTGGCCCGCTCCGTCTGGCCGTTGGTTTGGGGGTGATATCCTGAGGAAAGGCTGGCTGAAGCCCCCAGAGCCCGGCAAAAGGCTTGCCAAACCTGTGAAGAAAACTGGGGGCCTCGGTCCGAAACAATGTCCTGAGGGATGCCATGCAGCCGGAACACATGTTTGATGAGCAGAGTAGCGGTGTCCAGGGCTGAGGGAAGCTTGGACAGGGGAATGAAGTGCACAGCCTTGGAGAATCTATCAACAATAGTCAGAATAGTGGTGTTACCTTCGGAGGGGGGCAGGCCTGTGAAGAAGTCCACAGCGATATGTGACCATGGCCGATGAGGAATAGGAAGGGGGCGAAGGAGGCCAGCAGGAGGGCGGTGAGAGGCCTTGCTGCGTGCACAGACAGAGCAGGCGGAGACGTACTCCCTGGTGTCAGCGGACATAGTGGGCCACCAGAATCGCTGCTGCGCTAGGGCTAGGATGCGGTGGAAACCAGGGTGGGAAGCCATCTTTGAGGCGTGTCCCCACTAGAGAACCGGAGACCTGGCAGGCTGAGGCACAAACAGCCGGTTGGGTGGACAGCCTTCAGGATCCGGGTGGTCCTCTTGGGCCTCCTGGACCAACCTCTCGATCTCCCACCTGGCAGCTCCAACCACACACGATGAGGGCAAGATGGTCTCCCCATCTGGCTCCCCCTCCGGGAGGGCAAACTGACGAGACAGGGCGTCTGGCTTGGAGTTCCTGGAGCCCGGCCGGTAGGTCAGGCTGAAGTTGAAACGGCCCAGGAACAACGCCTACCGGGCCTGGCGGGAATTCAACCTGCGGGCAGAATGGAGGTAGAAGAGGTTCTTATGGTCAGTCCAGACAATAAAAGGAAAGGTGGACCCCTCCAGCCAATGCCTCCACTCTTGGAGAGCCAGTACGACGGCTAGAAGCTCCCGGTTCCCAACATCATAATTTCTCTCTGCTGGCGTGAGTCGGCGTGAGAAAAAGGCGCAGGGATGTAGCTTCTGGTCAGAGGTGGAACGCTGGGAGAGAACTGCTCCCACCCAAGTGTCTGAAGCGTCAGCCTCCACCACAAACTGAACAGCAGGATCTGGGTGAGAGAGCACAGGGGCAGAGGAGAACAGGCAATTCAGTCTGCTAAAAGCAGCATCTGCTGCAGGGGACCATGAAAATTGAGTCTTTGCAGAGGTAAGGCTGGTGAGTGGGGAAGCGACACTACTGTAGCCCCTGATGAATCTACGGTAAAAATTTGCGAACCCCAAAAACCTCTGTAGCTGCTTCCTGTTAGGAGTGGGCCAGTCGGCCACTGCCTGAACCTTGGCAGGGTCAGTCCTGATCTGCCCCCTCTCCACCACGAAGCCAAGAAACTGCACAGAAGACAAGTAAAATTCACATTTCTCAGCCTTAACATATAGTCTATTCTCCAACAGCCTCTGAAGAACCAGACGGACCTGCTGGACATGTTCCTCAAAGGACCTTGAGAAAATAAGGATGTCATCAAGGTAGACAAATACAAACTTATTTAACATATCACGTAGGACATCATTAACAAGGGTCTGGAAAACAGCAGGTGCATTAGTTAGTCCGAAAGGCATGACACAGTATTCAAAATGTCCGAGAGGGGTATTAAAGGCCGTCTTCCACTCGTCCCCCTCCCTAATACGTACCAGATGGTAAGCATTTCTAAGGTCCAGCTTAGTGAAGACGGTGGCCTTGTGAAGGGAGCTGAAGGCAGAGTCAATGAGTTGTAAAGGGTACTTATTACGTATAGTAATGTCATTTAAGCCCCTGTAGTCAATACAGGGGCGAAGAGTCTTGTCCTTATCCACAAAGAAGAAGCCCGCCCCCACAGGAGAGGAGGAGGGACGGATAAGACCAGCTGCAAGGGAGTCTGTGATGTAAGTCTCCATGGCCTCCCTTTCTGGTTTGGAGAGGTTATAAAGCTTGCTGGACGGTAGGGCGGCGCCAGGGAGCAAATCTATGCCACAGTCATAGGGTCTGTGGGGTGGCAAGGATTGGGCACGGTCCTTATTAAAAACCTCCTGGAGGTTGTGATATTGAGCAGGGACAAGAGTGAGGTCAACTGGTCTGGGTGGAGGTGGTGTAGAGGAGACTGTGGTAGGAATGGCAGAGTGAAGGCAGTGTAAGTGGCAAAAAAGGCTCCAGTTGGTGATGGCCGAGGTGGACCAGTCAATGTGGGGATTGTGCAGCTTTAACCAAGGGAGACCTAACACAACAGGGGTAGTGGGTGAGGAAATGATCAAAAGAGAAATAGATTTGTGATGGTTACCAGAGAGAAGCAGTGACAGCGGTGCAGTGCGGTGAGTTACTTGACCTAGAAGCTTCCCATCAAGAGCCACCACGTTCTTAGCTGTAGATTAGGGCTCCGAGGGAAGGTTAAACTGGGAGACAAGGCACGAGTCAATAAAATTGTCATCGGCACCAGAGTCCACGAGTACTTCCACAGGAAAGGAAACTTGAAACCGAGACACAGTACCTTTAAGCTGGAGGCGTTGAGGTGGGGAGGAAGGGACGGAGGTGTGGCTCACCAGTGCCCCTCCTGTGGCTGGTGAGCCTGCTCTTTTGGCAGGACTGGACACTGGGTGAGAAGGTGGCCAGCCTGGCCACAGTAAATGCAGAGGCCCAGGTGTCGTCGTCGTTGGCGTTCAGTAGGGGAGAGCCTCGTCCTACCGAGCTGCATTGGTTCCTCCGTGCTGGGGAGGGATGAGGCTGCTGACGAAGAGCCACTGGAGACAGGTGGACCAGGAGGTAGAGGAGAAGGTGCAGGTGGCCGTGCAGACCAGAGACGAGGGGAGCTAAACCTGGCTGCTCTCTCCCTCCGTCTCTCACGGAGGCGGTTGTCTAGGCGAATAGCCAGGGATATTAGGTCGTCTAGACAAGTTTCATCCCTAGCCGCTAGTTCATCCTTGAGCTCCTCCTTCAAACCCTTGACAAATACCCACTGTAGGGCCCTTTCATCCCACCCACACTCAGCTGCAAGAATGCGAAAGTCCACAGAGTACTGGGAGACTGTGCTGGATCCCTGCTGTAAAGAAAGGAGCCCGCTACTGGCCTCCTTGCCCTGTAAGGGGTGGTCAAAAATCTTTCTCATCTCGGCTGTAAACAAAGGGAGTGAACTACATAGGGGAGAGTTGCTGTCAGACAAGGCCAGCGCCCAGGCGGATGCCTTATCCGACAGCAAACTCATAATGAAAGCAATCTTGGATCTATCAGTGGAGTAGGTTAAAGGCTGTTGATCAAAAACTAAGGAACACTGGTGAAGAAACTGGCTACATGTCCCTAAAACTCCTGAATACCTGGCAGGTGTGGGGATTAAGGGCTCACGGGGATGGTTGGATGGAAGAACCGGGGCGGAGTCCGGAGAGGAGTTCGGAGTGGGATCAGAGTCTGGAGCTGGAGCTGGAGCTGGAGGACTGAGGAGGTGTGTGGACACCTGGTCCAAACGACTCTCGAGTTGAGTAACTCCTGAAGCAAGGCGCTGAAGTGTGTCCGTAATTTGTTAAAGGGCCTCTTTGTGTTGCCCCATAAGGACTCCCTGACTTGCTAGCGCCTGCCGAAGTGAGGAGATCTCTGCAGGGTCCATATTGGCCAGATAATTCTGTTACGGGCCTACTGACAGCTAGACCCTAAAGCAGAGGCAGGCAGGTTGGATAGGTGCGTCAAAAATGTTTATTTTAACAAAGGGGCTCCACAAGTAAAAGCAACAAGTGGCTGGTAAGGCATGCGGGGGAACTCCACCGCCAGAAGACGCTCAGGCACGGGGCAAACGCAGGAACTCAGGCAATGAGGCAGCTCAGGGCAAACTCAGGAACTCAGGCAACGAGGCAGCTCAGGGCAAACTCAGGAACTCAGGCAACGAGGCAGCTCAGGGCAAACTCAGGAACTCAGGCAACGAGGCAGCTCAGGGCAAACTCAGGAACTCAGGCACAATGCAGCGAGGTACGAAGAACTGAAAAGGCACACAAAGAAAAACGTCAGCACTAGTTGGCAAGACTGCAGCAAAAACTCACTAGGAGAGGAAGGTCAGCTCTACCGACAAGACGGAATTATCTGGCAGGGGAGAAGGGCCAAGACCAGGTGTATATATAGAGGTGGTACTGATTGAATGGCTGCAGGTGTGCCTCGTCAGCCCCGTCAGCCAAGCCCTGCAGAGGGGGAGGAACAAAGAGGCAGGGAAAAAACAGGCAGGGCAAAAACACCAAAACACAGAACCCTCACAGATATTATTCTTATGGGGCTGCGTCCCCAGCAAAGATTTCACCCCCTCCCATGCAGGGCATGCGCTGCCAGTGCTGAACAGGTTCTCCACCCTGTCCTTATATTGCTGCTTGGAAAGTTTTAGTTCTTTCCTGACCTGCTTCTGTAGCTCCTTATATGTATCCATATCACCTGTATTAAAACGGATGTTTCTTTTATTAATAGCGTTTTTGACTGATTTTGAGACCCATGGCTTATTGTTTGGAAAAATGGAGATTGATTTTTTATGGATACATAAAATACACAAAATGTAACATAGTCAGAGACCATCTCTGTAATTTCATCCACAGTCTTTCACGAATTTTTGAACAAGTCCCAGTCCGTGCAAGCGTAACAATCCTGGAGATGTTCGATAGAATCCTCCGTCCAGACTGGAACTAATTTTCGTTCCAGCTTGTGTCTCTTCAGGACTGGTTTGTAGGACGGGACCAAATAAACAGTGTTATGGTCTGACGCACCCAGTGAAGCTCTCTGGAGGGACTTATAAGCCCCTTTTATGGAACCATAACACAGATCCAGGCACTTAGTAAGTCTAGTTGCACATGTCACATACTGGTAAAAGTTCCCAGGTATTTCCCTGGTTTACAGTTATTAAAATCGCCCATAATAAAGCTAGGAGTGTCTGGCGACATATCTTGTAGCTGTAGCACTGTGCGAGTGATAGCCCGAACAGCATTATCCATATTAGCTTTGGGGTGAATATATACCAGTGTGACAAATAACTGAGTGAATTCCCTTGGTAAATAAAAGGGCCTAAGCGAAACAGAGAGAAGTTCAGTGTCCGGGGCACAAAGACTCTCCCTGACCATCACGTTTCCACACCAGTTCCGATTGACATAGAGAGCCAGGCCACTGTGGGGTCTCTATCCAGGCGAAAGGGCTCTCCAAAGCCGTCAATCCTCAGGTTGGACTGTGAGTCTTAATCCTTGAGCCAGGTTTCTGTGATCGCAAGGAGGCAAGCACTTTTATACTCCTCCAGAAACTTGATGTTAGCTTGGAGCTCATCCACCTTATTGCGGAGGGATTGGACAATGGCAAGCATGATGGTTGGCAGGGGAATACGGCGGTGTCCTAGTCTTTTGAGACACTGGCGAATACCACCGCGTCTGCCCCTTTTCCTCGCACCTGTCGGCTTGGATGACCACCTCTGGCCCCCCGTGTGATCCTGCAGGATGATCTCCGCGGGGAGGACTGCCGAGGAGTCCACAGCACCTACTCCAGAGCTGTGAAAGCATAGGAGAAACTCCCGGCCATACTGGAGCGGTTCCCTGTTTTCACAGAGTCCGTACATAAAGTGGAATAAAAGTATCAAAAGGGCAGCAAGGCCCGTCAAACTAAGGTGAGGCATAGTTGCAGTTTATCACTTGTGAATCAACTTAAAGTGAGCATTAGTAGTGACATAAAACAAGAAACGAGACAGGCTAGAAACCACGGAGCACACGGGAGCTACTGTTGCATGTCGCCATAACCAGCGCCATTGGGATGTCAAGGTCTCTAACATCCACCAGCTCCATGATGTCTTCATGGAGGAGTGGAAGAGGATTCCAGTGGCAACCTGTGAATCTCTGGTGAACTGCCTGAAGTTCACCAGAGAGGCAGAGGGTTGAGGCGGTACTGGAAAATAATGGTGGCCACACAATATATTGACACTTAGGGCACAATTTAGACATTTTCACTTAGGGGTGTACTCACTTTTGTTGCCAGTGGTTTAGACATTAATGGCTGTGTGTTGAGTTATTTTGAGGGGACAGCAAATGTAAACTGTCATACAAGCTGCACACTGACTACATTACATTGTATCAAAGTGCCATTTCTTTAGTGTTGTCCCATGAAAAGATATAATAAAATATTTTCAAAAATGTGAGGGGTGTATTCACTTTTGTGGGATCTGTAACATCAAACACCACAATATGTCAGAAATCACACATTTGGTACATCACTGGACCACCAGTCAGAATACTTCCATTTTGCCTCAAGTTCAAATGTAACACTATTTTGTCTTTACAAAGTGAAATCAGTGAAATGTTGACATGTTTTTAGTTTTGGACACACCTGTTTTTTGTTACCGCTCTGTTGAGACCAATTGGTCAATATATAGATTGACTGATTGGTCAATCTATAGAGAGATAACATGGCCCAAAAGGCTGTGACCACCTATGATGTTGCTTGGTACGTGTCCTGCCTCTCTGACACATTAAAAGGACACAGTGAACTATGAGACCACATAATCATTGTCTTGTTTTAGATGATGGGTGCATGTAAGAGCCATCTTAACTTAACTTAATATATTGTATGGTCTGTGATTGAGGTTACCAGAAGATAAAGCTACCTCCACCTCACTGAAGTTGACACACCTTTGACGGTGAGGGGAGGCAGCAGCGTAATTTGCAGGGCCTCAAATGAGTATGATTCAATTCAAAGTGATTATGAATTCAAAATTGATTATTGATTGAATTAGTAGAAAAAGAGGGCTTGATTCTCTGTCTTTTGCTCCAGTTTACTGTGTTTAACCATTAGTTGGTGTTCTTCATCTGCTGAAATACAATATGAGACACAACTGGAAATTAAGATAAAAGATCTGCAGCCTTTTGATTTTGACAGGTTAACAGCGCGTATGTGTATGACAAAATAAAAGAGTGTGCTCTGCTGTGGTATTAATGTTATAATCCAGCAGTGAAAGAAGTCTCTCTGCTGGACTGTTCGCACCGGGGGTCCACTGTTGTACAAGACACCGAACAGAAGCAGCATTTTTCTGAGTTATTTTCTTCACCAGAGTTTGTTAAGCATGTTTAATTCTTCAGTGTGTGTTTTTTAGCTTGTTGGCGGCTGTGAGTTGGTCTTGTTACTGCTGACCGTTGCTCCACTCCAATAACGTTACATTAGAATGTCTTGTGACTCATATATAGCATATACAATGCTGTATGACACAACTTTCTACATCACCAACATTGATTGTTCAAGTTGCTGTATGTATATTTTTGACTCAGCAGATTTGATCGCATTTACAGAAGACCTTGAATAATTTCACAAATCATGTTTTTCATTCCAACACATTTTAGTGTGTTTTAGTTTTGCTTAATAATATTTAATTGTTGTGTTAATAGTCAACATGATCCAGGTGACGGTATGTTTCGTCAAACTGTATGTGATATGGTTGATAGTATAAAAAGTGTGTTAATGTGATGTTGTACCTTGTATTCCTCCCTCACATGTCCCTTCATGGCCAGTTTGATGTCATCAGGATGAACTCCAGAACCAGACCCTTCCTCCAGACCCATGATGTCATTGAAGACGAGAGGATAGAATGTCTGTGGGTTTTCTTTTCCTTTTCTGATTTTATGAGTTTTATACTGCAACAGACACACAAACACTTGATTAAATACTTGTTTTAGTGACAGTAATGCCGCTGACAGATGTGTGGTACTGCAGTGTGATCGATATGAATCCTGGTTGTTTTTAATGTTCGTCTCAGATTCTGGATCAATTCAAATTGATCCCAAACTTGAATTTATGAATTAAGTTTGTCACAGATCATCACTCTAATAAACCTTAAAATCAGTTGTACAGTGTCAAAAATACCAAAACATCTACTTGTATACAGTACTGTGCAAAAGTTTCGGCAGGTGTGAAAAAAATGCTGTAAACTAAGAATGTTTTTCAAAAATATAAATAATTTTTTATTTAGATCAAATTATGAAATGAGGGAACAAAAGAAAAATGTACATCAAATCAATACTTGGTGTTACTACCCTTTGCCGTCAAACCAGAATCAGTTCTTATAGGTACCCTACAACAAAGTCAGGGATTTTGTAGGATTATAGTCAGGTGTATAATCAACCAGTTTACCAAACAGGTAGTGATCATCAATTTCACATGTAGATTGAAACACATTCATTAACTGAAACAGAAACAGCTGTGTAGCAGTCTTAAAACTGGGTGAGAAACAGCCAAACTCTGCTAACAAGGTGAAGTTGTGGAGGACAGTTTCACATGTCACACACCATGCCAAGACTGAGCAAAGCAGCAAGACACAAGGTAGTTATACTGTATCAGCAATTTCTCTTCAAGACAAAGATTTCAAAGCAGACTATGGTGTCAAGATGTGCTGTTCAAGCTCTTTTGAAGAAGCCCAAAAAAACAGGCAACGTTGAGGATCGCAGACGCAGTAGTCGGCCAAGGAAAGTGCAGCAGATGAAAAACACATCAAGCTTATTACCCTTTGAAAACGGAAGGTGTCCAGCAGTGCCATCAGCTCAGAATTGGCAGAAACATGAGGGACCCAGGTACACCCATCTACTGTCTAGAGAAGTCTGACCAGGAGTGGTTTTCATGGAAGAGTTGAAGCCAAAAAGCCAAACATCTGACATGGAAACAAGCCCAAGCAACTCAACTATGCACGAAAACATAGAGCTCCTATGTTTTCGTGCATAGTTGAGTTGCTTGGGCTTGTTTCCATGGGGTGCAGAAAATGGCAGTAGGTGCTTTGGAGTAATGAGTTAAAATCTGAAAAAACATTTGGCTGTAGCAGAAGGCAGTTTGTTCACTGAAGTACAATAATGAGTGTCTGCAGGCAACAGTGAAGCATGTTGGAGGTTCCTTGCAGGTTTGGGGCTGCATTTCTGCAAATGGAGTTGGAGATTTGGTGGATTAGTGGTGTCCTCAGTGTTGAGAAATACAGGCAGATACTTATCCATCGTGCAATAACATCAGGGAGGCGAATGATTGGCCCCAAATGTAATCTGCAGCAGGACAACGACCCCAAACATACAGCCAATGTCATTGAGAACTATCTTCAGCATAAAGAAGAACAAGAAGTCCTTGAAGTGATGGTATGGACCCCACAGAGCCCTGATCTCAACATCATCGAGTCTGTCTGGGATTACATTTAGAGACAGAAGGATCTGAATAAGCCTACACCCACAGAAGATCTGTGGTCAGTTCTCCAACATGTTTGGAACAACTTACCAGATGAGTTCCTTCAAAAACTGTGTGTATTATCGAGAAGAATTGATACTGTTTTGAAGGCAAAGGGTGGTCACATCAAATATTTATTTGATTTAGGTTTCTCTTCCGTTCATTTACTGAATTTTGTTAATTGATAAAAAATAAACTATTGACACTTCCATTTTTGAAAGCATTCTTAGTTTACAGCATTTTTACACACCTGCCTAAAACGAGATTAACGAGAGAAATGAGAGTCATTAACTTATAGCACTTTATAGAAGGAGCTTCATAAAGTTCACTCCACTGACTTGTTTTAGTTCAAGGGGCAGAGCTGCCACATCCAGAATGGCAGCGATGTCGACGTGCGATTAAGCACTCAACCAGTTTACTTTTGCTGACAACAATTAAAGAAAATCTAAACTTTTCTTACTTTTTTGGTGAAACTTTTGTCAGAGGCGGTGTTACTGGCCAAAGCAGGAATACTCATTCTGCCTCTTAGGACGCTGCTGACAGAGTTGATGAAGCTGGACTTTCCAGCTCCGACGGGTCCGTACAGAAGAATTCTGAGATGTTTGATGTCTTCCCTTTGAGGCTGATACTCCTTCACATACTGAAGATCCACCTCTTTGTTTCTGTCAGAAGAAATTATATTTGATTTTAGATTACAATATATTGCTTTTATTGCTTTTTATTGATCAAAACAAATATTGGAGAAGCTGCATCATTAAATTATTTTATCTCTATTCAAGTAATCAGAGGGCTGAACAGGAAGTGAGCTGCCCAGTCTGCAGAGGTCTCCAGTGTTTCCGCTCTTTGGGCCCAACAGTGCAGAAGATCCAGGTAACTTTACAGACAGGAAGTGGAACTCTTTTTCTTCATGGCTTCTGAGCAGCTTTCATTGTAATGATTTGGACCCTCCCACCAACTTTGTATCCAGATTTTCCCCGATAAGATCCATGGAAACAACGACCCTCGTAAAAATGTTAGTCTGTAATAGTGTGCAGCTCTGGGTGCAGGCTGAATGAAGAGGAGTTCACCATTGTTCATCTGTATCACTACAAACACTGTAGTGATACAAAGTTGGTTGAAGTTCAGTTTGAGTTGTATCAATTCAGAGGTGAAGAACGTCTCCTCCTGTTTCACCTGTCTGCTGTTTTTAAAGAGGACTAGAGGAGCTCCTGTGATTGGTCCTTACTGAAGCTCACCTACACCTGTTGAGTTAATGAAGCATTCAGACTGTTTTCAGCGTCACACTGAGCTGCAGCCAGTTTACTCTGCTGAGGACACTCGTGTGTGTTTGTGTTGTTAAAGTGTCACCACACATGTTTCAGTAAACTCACCCCCAGTTTATGTTCCTCCATGGTTCCCTGAGTGCTGAAGAGAAAATTGTGTCAGACAAAGAAAAATTAACGTGTTTCATTTTGTATGAATATTAATATTATTAAAGTCTGAAATAAACTTCATATCTCACGGGGAGAAGGCGGTGGCGGCGTCGGTGGCCGCCGTGGTGGTGTTGATGGCCGTGGCGGCGACGGTTCTGTAAAGAAAACATTTAGAAAACATTTAAGTATAAAATGGAATACTTTTGATATGTTGCCTGAAACAATATTAAAAAAATATGTTATATATTTCTCTTCAGATAACATATTTTGTAAATATTACATACAAACTAATTATGTCAAACAGAAATAAAAGAGGCAAGAGGTGCTCTCAGGTTAGAATTGACAAACTCCAGGTGCTCTGAAGTTAAACTGATTAACTCAGATAGAGAAAGCACACAGACTTAAGTCACACTCGCTCTGACACAAATATGTGGTTAAAAAGTCTTTTCTTAGTCTATTTTTTAGGGCACATGAGAGTCAAAATCACAAATGAGGAAATATTTTATGGCATATTTATGTTCCATTATGAATAATGATTTACTGACTTACTAAGTCTATGTGCTTCCTTTATTGACAAAATGAGAAGCAAATGTATGATTTATTTTAATGATTTGTTGAATAGAAACAGATGTCAGTAAAAATAAAAGTTTTCAGAGAAATTGCATGTATAACATTTAAAACATCAGCATCATTGTAAGTCTGCATTTTATATATACTATTCTAAACTATGTTTAGATTTTGGATCTTTGGACTGTGTGCTGCAGTTAATTGAGC
The DNA here is from genome assembly GCF_900880675.1 of Sparus aurata. Classification (NCBI taxonomy): domain Eukaryota; kingdom Metazoa; phylum Chordata; class Actinopteri; order Spariformes; family Sparidae; genus Sparus; species Sparus aurata. The sequence goes on along the minus strand of NC_044195.1, from coordinate 35,623,693 downwards.
ATCTTACCAGGAGTAGAAGACCCTGACCCCATGACTCCAACTGCAGTCAGAGAAACATATGAAGAACATGATGTACAACATGAACCAGACCTGTGATAGATGTTTAAAGATCTTATATAACAGAATGATTAGTTCACTCGGTCACAGTGGAGGACTCTGAGGGACGGTGGTGAAAAATGTAACAGGGCCTCTACAGAGATCTACATCCATGTTATCACTGTCTGTGTAGAGGGAACTTAACAACAATGTGATCAACAGGAATTTAAACTGGTTATATTGGTTTTAGAAAATGAAGAGAGCATCAAGACAATATTGAAAACCTTCCTGTCAAACGTCACTTTTAAACTCACATTCATTGCAAAGTTTAAATTATTAATGTATTGATACCCTCTGAAAACAACATGTAACATTTCAGTCTATAAATGACAAACTTTTGTTTTAATTGTAAGATGCAGAATCATCCTTACCAGTGTGTCTGTATCGTCTGGAAAACTTGTAGATCTGCAGTAAACAGATGGAAAAGACTCTTTATATACACTGACATTAGGATTTATATTAAGGATCCTCCCTCTCATGAACCACATGATTTATAAGAAATCCACCACCTTCTTATAAACTGTCACTGTCACACACCCAGTGACAGTTTATCAGTCAGTTCATGAAAGAGGGAGGATCCTCATTATAAAGAGTCTCTTCCTTCTGTTTGCTGCAGATCTACAACAGCTGAACGATGGCTGAGCACCTCAGAGCTGCTGGTAAGAATCTTTCTCCTCAGATTATTCAGGAACATGTTGTTGATTCATAAACATCAGCATGTTACAATCATCTACATTAGTCATCACAAAGTTTTAGTTCATTTTCAGAATGCAAAGTGTTTCTTCACATGAACAAAGTGACTCAGTTGTTGAGTAGCTTCTTCAGTTTTGTTTTTTTAGATTATTCTCGAACTGTGTGTTACTGTTATGAGGAAACAATTTGCACATTAATACACTGTTTCTTCATGGAAACAAGTTAAAGTGAAATAAAACAGGATCTCTGATGTAGTCTGAAGGAAACAGGGATACACAGCAATACTGTCAATCACTTATTGCCACAAAAGTTTTATTTAATTTATATAATCTGAAGTCTTTGCTCATGTGTCATATTCAGTCACTAAATATGTTACATTAACATAAAGTGAACAGCACATGTCTGATCTCCACCTGTAGGTGGTGCTACAGCACAATGATAGATGTAAATATCATACCTCAGAGACATTAGTCTGACTTTGTTTTCTTGAATTCCCTCATAATTAGTATAAAATAACTGTTGTTTTTTTTTTTATCACTAATGAAGCTGTAAACAGATGTAAGTGTTGATGTATTCATATCAACCAGAGTTCCTCCTGAGGACAAACACAAGTAGAATGTCTTCATAGAAGTTAAAGCAAATACTGAATGTTAATAAACCTCCAAACATTTGATTTGTTTACTACTTTATAGGTATTAGTTATAACCATTTATTAACTGTTCATTAACTGATCCACACCCTGAAACTACAGTGGAATGAGAATGTGTCGATCAGGACCAACAAATCCAGGAACACACTGATTGTTCATCACCTGTAGATTCAGATGTTTTTACTGTTTTCTGTTAAAACACAGTACTGTGAGTCTGTGAAGAGTTTCAGTTCAGGAGTGACTGCAGAGCTTCAGTTTGTCTTTATTTCATAGCTATTTCACAGGTGAATCATTACACACACGTAACCTGCTGCTGTTGGTTCAAAACATCAGTATTTTATTCATATTGAGGTTAATGAGAGTGTCTAAATCCAGTCCAACCCGTCCTGCAACTACAAATTCATGCTGGATCCTCTGTGTCTATATTATAGACAATACTACAGGACATTATAATAAATATTATAGGAAACATTAAGGTCTTAAAGTATCAAATGAAATAATTTTCATTTATACAGCCCAAAATCACAATCACATTGTCTCAATGGGCTTCACAAACTGTACAGTGAACGACATCCTCCGTCCTCAGACCCTCGATTCAAGTGGGGAAAAAAGAGTGTTAGAAACCTCATGAAGAGCCATAGAGGGGGATCCTCTCCAGCATGGACAGACGTGCAACAGAACAGAACAACAAAGTCACACAAGTTGCATCGATAGTATATTTGATACAAATGATAATATATGTAAAGTGTGTGGATCCAGGAGACGACGACGAGCAGGACAAGCCACACAACTTCCTGTCCACCCTGGTGACCTGATGAGGACACACAAGATGATTAGTAACAGACGGAGAGATCAGAGTGAAGAGGCATCAACATTTACAGAAATACAGATACAAGGAGAAAACAGAGGAGAGCAAGGATCCAACGGAGCCCAGGGTGTGACGATCCAGATCTGACAGTATGTGAGGCAGGGAGCCCAGTGAGGTAGATGGTCCCAGGGGCCCGAGGTCCATCAGAAGGGAGCCTGAATGAAAGAGAGGAGGAGGAGGATGAAGCTATAGAGAGTGTAGAGAGTGACACAGCTTATAGCTTGTGGGGATGTTTGTTGTGATGTTAATCAGAATAAGCAGATTGTTTCTCGTCGGCAGGACAATGTGAATTCTAACACTACAGGAACTCACTTAGACTGAGACCGAGCCACTGAAGAAGCTAGCAGTCAAAGTCAAGGACCAATCAAAGGCTAAGTCAAGGACTTCAGTCTTGAGGTTAGAATTAAAGGCGTCAATAGAGCCAGATTGTCTGATATCAGCTGGTAGATTATTCCAGAAGAAGAAGCCCGATAGGAAAAAGCCCTGCAGCCAGCTGACTTCTTCTTCGCCCTGGAAACCATGAATTTTGATAATGTTATGCATGAGGTGGAATATATGATGTAATGAGATCTGATGCATACGACAGGCCGTGTACAGTTTTGTATGTCATCATCAGCACCTTAAAGTCTGATTTCATATTAACTAGGAGCCAATGCTATGAGGCTATGACTGGTGTAATATGATCAAATGTTCTTCTTCAGACTCCAGCTGCAGCATCCTGAAGACTTTCAGTGCCCCTGCACAGCAGACCCAAAAATAAGGCATTGCAAAAATCCAGCCTAGACGGAACAAAGGCAAGAATCAGGATCTCTGCGTCCGTCGTGGACAGGAAGGACCTAATTTTAACTATATTGTGCAGGTGGTAAAAAGCGATCTTGATTTCTTTGATGTGCTGATCAAAAGAGAGGGTAGAATCAAAAGTATCACCTAGATCCTTGACTGGTGAACTTTGAGAAATAGTTGTCGAGAGTTACAGTCACCTGATCAAAGTGGTGTCTCTGTCAAGCGGATCAATGACAGCATCTCAGTTTTATCTGAATTCAGGAGCAGGAAGTTTTCTGACATCCATTTCTTCACTGCGTATAAGCAGGTCTCTAATTTCGTGTTTTGAGATTCTTCATCAGCTTTTATGGGCACATAGCTGAGTGTCCTCCGCATAGCAGTGGAAATGTATAAATAATTCGGCCAAGAAGTGAAACATATAAAGATAAGAGCAAAGGGCCCAGAACAGAGCCCAGGGGAACTCCATACTTCACATCAGTAAATATTGATGTAGTATTATTGTAAGAAACACATTGTGATCTGTCCTTTAGTCAAGACTTTAGCCAATCAAGAGCCAGGCCAGAGATGCCAAATTGACTTTCAAGTCGGTCCGACAATATGCCATGATCTATAGTATCAGTGCAGGGCTGAGATCCAGTAGCATAAGTACTAAGGTAGAGTTAGAGTATAAGTAAAATGTGATCTACCTCTTTAGTAAGAACAGTTTCGGTGGAGTGACAGGCTCTGAATGCTGACTGAAAAGGTTCCAGAAGATTATTGTTCAGAAAGTAGTCTGAAAGTTGCTGTGACACGACTCTTTCCAGGACTTTAGTGATCCTGGGTCGAGGTGTGGTTTCTTAAGTAGAGGCTTAACCACAGCAGACTTAAAACTAGCAGGACAACACCAGTCATGATTGATAGGTTAATATTTAACATTGTAGGTCCCCAAAGTAAATATATTCTGCTGTGAAACATTTACACTGCTTCAGTGTTTGAAAGCAGTCCTAAAATGTGCACTATAAGTCATACATTAAGTCATACATACAAAACAGGACTGAAATCAATGTTTGAATGTGATCAGGGACTAAACAGAGGTCAGATACACTCCTGTACAGATAATCAATAACCTGATAATCTTAAAATCACAGAATAGTGCTTTATCTCGATCGAAACCAAAAGTTAACAGGTCGGTTCTGGACCAAGACTCATCCTCCATCCAAGTTCAGTGGAAATCCGGTCATGGGTTAAAACAGAACCTCCTTAGAGAAGATAATGAACAACACATTAAATACAGCAGCTTGGTTTGACCTTAAACTGCAAACTGTGACGCACTAACTACACGTTTTGTACGTGAAAGACTCGACTGTCAAGTTAGCAATAATAATGTCATACGTCTGTCCAGATACAGTTACTAAGATAAAGCTTTCTGACACACAGCTCACATTGTTTGACTTTTTGGACTATTATTAACTTGTCTAATGGTCCCAGTAACTTTGGGTCGCAATAATAAAAATGACTATGTTCAGTCTCAGTCTTCACGCATTGACATATGTCACATATTGTTTCTTAGACGTGAAGTAAGTATGTCACTCACGTGAGCATGTAAATGCTGTCATATATATGCATTCACTTACCTGCATAACACAAATGTTCTTGACTGTTGGTCACAAACCGGATGCAAACCCCTAGTCTCAGGAGGGAGAGTCCACTGTAGGACCAATCCAACCACCTCCCACTTCAACTCTTTATTCTGCATTAAAGGGGCTCTACATGAAGTGACACTGGAGAGGAAACTACAGCATCAAATATGCAGGTTTTTTAAACGTGGTTAAACTCGCTAAAAACAGGCAATTGTTTCTCTTCACTTTGTCAGTGGATGAGTGTTTTTCCATCGAGGACCCGCCAGAAAAACAGGGAACAGTAGAAGACAGCAGATCATATACCTCATCAGACGACATCCAGAATACACTGAACCTGTTTTAAAAAGTCTTAAAGGTGCAGTTGGTAACTTGGAGGAGAGAGAGGACTAGCATTAAATTTGAACAAGTACAACTTTCAGATCCTTCCCCCTCCCTCTCCACTGCTCTCCTGCCGTGCCTCCAAAGTCCCTCCCCAAGAGGAGGCTGGCATGCACGTGACTGAAGAAGCCAGGTAAACAACATGGCGCATGAATCGGTAATAACGTAACATGAACTGCACTCCACACAGCTAGATATAAAACGCTTTACAGTGACTTTCACATGGCTAGAAACTTGTTCCCCAATTCATTACATGTTTATTCAGCTATAAAGTCTAATTTTGTGATAAAAATAATGTTCGGAAAGTATAGTATTTAGCTTAGCACGTCAGTATCTCAGTATGGTTAGAGTTTTGAGACTGAGACACTGGGCTCAGATGAAGAGCAGCTGCTTCTACTAGCACGGGTAGACGAGGGAGCCGTGGACGAGCCACTCCGATGTTTACTCTGGTTTTATCCCGGGCTCTGTCTAATTCTTTCTTTTGTGCTTTATTTTCTTCTGGCTTCCTCTTTTTACTCGTGTCTGCTGTTGTTGGTAACGGAGGTATCGGTAGTTGTTTCCTCCCTGATGGTTGCTGCTGCTCCATCACTTTCTCTGAGCTCCTGAAGCCGCTCTCGGAGATGTGAGCTTGACTGAGCGGAGCTGAGGAGGAAGGGGGCGGGAGCTGTGATTGACAGCTGTCAGACACTCCATCAGAAACCATCCTGGCTCTGATTGGTTCTTTTTGTTTGGTAGCGGTGGATTGTGGCAATTTGCAGTAGGAGCAGTAGGCGGGACTAAAGGAGCCTGTTTTTTTTACAGATTGCTAGTTTCATGTAATGCTGTCTTTACATGACAGTTTTAGCAAATAGTTACCAACTGCACCTTTAATCAGTAATGTTCTGAATTAGAGACGTTGTTTTTATCTGGAGCTGATAACTGAAGTGATTAAGCAGTGAGACAACTCACTTCATTCTGATCTCTGATGAGTTGCACATGCTCAGTGGCCATCAGGCAGCTGACAGGCTCAGACCACACAGAGACATAGAACAACAGTTGTTTTTTCAATATCTATAACTTCAGTCTCTGTTTCAAACTCAGCGCTGACTGAACGATGTTCACAAGTTGCTCCACAGAGACAGATGGAGTAAAAAAACAAGTCTGCAGTCTGAACTTCAACACGTCACAACATCACTCCTGAAGAGAAGAGGAAATGAACGTGTTCACCAGTGTTGGGAGTAACGGCGTTTAAGTATAACGGCGTTACTAACGGCGTTATTTTTTCAGTAACGGACTAATCTAATGATTTACTTTTCCCATCGTTACAACGCCGTTACCGTTACCGGCTTTAAAATGTGGCGCGTTACAAATTGAAGTTTCTCATTGAAGCTGTTGTCATCTGGCTCTCAGCCACCGGAGTAGCAGGGCTGCTTTATTTTTCTCCGGTGAGGCAGGAGGGAGGGGCGGGACAACCGCAGAGGTGATGATTGGCTCTCTAAGGTAGAGTGAGAGTTCGTAAGCCAATCAGAGGCTGTGTTCGGTTTACACACAAACCACACAGCCTCGCACACACACACTAGCAGAGGTGAGCTGCAGCAATGGCGAGTTCAGAGGGAAAGTTAACGTTTTCAAAGTGGAAGTACAGACACTACTTTAACCTCCTTTGTCCACGTCCGTTTTAAACAACTCTGATCTAATGACGCATCTCTCAACTGCACGTGCTTCTACAACACTAGTGGCCAAAAACTCTGTTGTTGACACTGTTGATGATGATAGCAGGTTTGGCTAACGTGAGCTCCGCTAACACAGAAGGACACAGCCGTCCGAGCAGCTACAGCTGGATGTTTCTGCTCCAGCTTCACTAAGACTTGTGACACAGACTGGACTGAATGCAATGAGAGGCAGGTATGTTGTTGAGAACTTGCTCCCGTTATCAACAGCTGACCCAGACTCCTTCATTGGCTAAATGCCAGGGAGAGCAGGTGCCGGTCCGCCATGCAGAAAGACATTTTATAAATACATAGATGCAGAGTACATCAAAATCAATGCCGAGCTCAAAAGGGGAAGAAAGGAAAGTAACGCAAGAGTTACTTTTCCTGGTAACTAATTACTTTTATATTGGAGTAATTCCGTTACTAACTCTTTTTGGGAGAAGTAACTAATAACTATAACTAATTACTATTTAAAAGTAACGTGACCAACACTGGTGTTCACCCAGGTGTTGTGTTCACATCACAGCAGGGCTGGAAGAGATAAATGCCTGTGACTACTGCAGCGTTAACTGACCCGGGAGTAAATGCAGATCTTACACATTCACATTACACACAAAACCCAGATGTTTGCAGATGTTTGTGGGTTTTTGGCTAGTATGAAAGAGGAAGTAGAAGTGTAGGGCCAACGACCAGGCTGCTGTATTTGACATGTTGGGAGTGAGAACGAGCTGCACGAACACTCAATTAATTCAGTTTGCAAAAAGTGAAATCAACAAAGTACATTAGTCAGTACATTTATTTAGTTTAAGTTTACACACAAAACATGAAATATGATGTTTTAAAGATTAAACCCACAACAGGAAGTGAAGTTAGAATCAGCTGCACTAACTGCAACATTAATAATAATTCAATATTAAAACATGTTCAGGTTTATCAGTCACATTTTACTGCACAAGTTCTGCTGATCATTTAGATTCACTTTGATAATAACACATATTGAACCTGTAACAGAGTATTTTCACAGTATTAGTATCTTTACTTGAATAAAAGATGTCAATACTTCCTCTGTTATTATTATTTGACACAAATCGTGTCATCAAACTCAGTAACAGTTACACACAAATATGAATCTGACTGAATTCTGCTTTATTGTTAATTAGGACAGAAACCCTCTGGGTCCAGGTCCAAGCAAAAAGGTGAGTGTCATGTTCCTACCAGGTTCTTTCAGTGTTTATGAATAAATGTTCACAGTTAGTTTATCTCTGTGTGATGGTGTAAATATGTTTGGAGTTGTCTTTATTTATATTGGTCTAACTGCTTTTTTACTTATTAATTATTACTGTTTTAATTGATGCTCTCTGTTTGTGATCTCCACTTTGCTGCTGTCATGATGTAAATGTCTCTGTTGTGGAACTAATGAAGGATTTTATCTTTCAGTGAGGAGTTCTTCATCACAAACAGTGAAGGTCCACTCAGTCACTACTGGTCGGACCTTTGGTGCTGATGATGAAATACTGGAGAAAGTGAAGACTCTACTATGGTCGACAACAAAGGTGGAGATCACAGACTATCAGGAGTGTGACATCATCATTGTCTTCTGTCCAATCAGATCTTGTGTTGGATCAGATGTGCCGGCAGCCATGAGAAAGATTCCAGCAGGTAATGAAAGATTTGTTTGTAACTCTCTCTTATTGTTATCAGACTAATCTGTACAGGGATTATGTTCAGATTATATACTGATGATAGTCTCCAACTGTCAGAACCAGAGTTCATGTTCTGTCTGAGCCTGTAGTTCTGGTTCTGCAGCTGTACGTACAGTCAGTGAACATGTACACAGTTAGCTCAGATACTTTTCTCTTCTACTTCTACATTTACAAACCCTTCAGTGACAGCAGTGAAGAACACTGCAGCAGATTCAAACATGAGTCCTCAAGTCACTTCACTAAAAAGTGTTGAGGGGACACATTAAGTTAATTTAAGGTTCAAGTGTGGACAAATTATTGAGCAAACAGCCACAAACAAACAACGCCGCTTCATTGGGAACGTGGCCGTGCTGAGAGAAAGAATATGATTTTGTGTCTCTTGAATGTTCAGAGGGATGTATTAACTTGTTCCTGTGTCGTTCAATCCTGTAATGTTTGTGTTTTAAGAAAAACGTTCTCTGCACCTTCTTCTTCACAGGAAGTGATGATGATCGAACTTTGTCTCATATTTTGTCTTTCAGGTGATAAACGTGTCATTTTAGTGCTGATGCATCACACCAGAGATGTCGACTATTCCACTGATATCAAAAAGTGGAGTGAAACCTGTCAGAACGTCAAGTTGGATGTTCATGTTCTCTTCCATGAGACTCTGAGGGGATTACTGAAGTGTCCAAGAAATGATGACGCAGTTAAACAAATACAAGAAGAGTTAATGTTGGGATGTGAAGCAACAAGCAACAGAACAGCTGTTATTAATGATGACAAGCCGAGTCATAGCTGTGTCGTCTTCTGACAGATTAAATCATCACTTAACAAACAGTCCTGTTGATCGTTGGTGTCAAATACTGAAGTGATAAAGTTGTTAATCCTGCTAAAGTTCATGAAATGTGTTCTGTATAAACTTCATCATGATGTCATCCTGTAACCATCAGTCACTTTCTGTGTGGAAAACAGGAAACAGCTTGTTTGAGCCTGTTTGCTTCCTTTCACACATTAATAATATATAATAATAATAATAATAATAATAATCTGCTTTTATTGTGACGCTGCCTTTAAAGTTTCAGATCATAAAAGTTGTCCTGCAGTTTGTCTTTAACTCTTCGTCTGCAGACGCTTTAATTAAAGATTTGATTGACGAGTCAAAGTGTGACTCTTTGTTCTGTGTGTGGATTCATCATTCAACAGATTTCATGTTGACTGAAGAGATAAAAGCTTTTCACATCTTCTCTGTGGACAGATTATTTCTCTGTGTTTCATTTAAAGAGCAGTGATCCAGCTCTGTAGATCAGAACACCACTGGACTGGACCCACATACACATCAGCACTGTGATTATTACAGTCCTGGTGCAATAAATACACACTAACATCAACACTGTTCCACTTTACATTGCTTTAAATGACTAATATCACTTTAAACAACTATATATTAATACTATATTTGTGTTATTGTTCTTATATATTATTATATTGCTGCTGCATCACAGTATTGTCTTCTTTCTATTCTGTGTACTTCATATCATTCCTGTGTGTTTGTCACATAAACACACATATAGAGATTATATTCCACATCATTAACATATATATTGTACTTATTTATCACACATTGTTAGATTGCGAGTTTTATCCCTGTCCAGGAGGCACTTGACCAGCTCTTTAAAGGGTTAGATCCCTAAACCTACAAAAGGTTGCTTAGAAACTGGCAATTTAAACAGAGATTGGTTAAGCTGGTGGTGAGGAGACTCACCTAGCTTCTAACTGCCTGAATCCGAACGTCTACCTGCTTCCTCTGTTTTGGCACCTGACATGAAGCCCTTGAGTCACATACGGCCACCAGCCTGTTATGGCAGCTCTCCTCTAAATGATCTGGGCACTTAGTATGGTGCTGGGTTGGATTTTAAGGGCTTTTGGTAAACAATAAGGGACTGTTTCAATTTGGTTGGCTAGAGTAACCTTTAAGAACCTTTAAGATATTTTGCACACTTAACACCTGACTTTTACTTCCATCAAAGAGACATAAAATCAATGTCCACAACTTTAACTTTAACTAAATTATGTAGGTTTTATTGCATAGATGTTAGCAAGGGCAAAGCAAACAGCGCAATACTTATTTCAATTACTATCAATCATTATCAAGACTTTAGACTTTTATTTTATCCCACATCGGGGAAACTTACTTGTCACAATAGCAAGGTGGACAGACATACAGACATACAATAAGTACAATACTAAAGAAATATTAAAAATGATTTGAATAAGAGAGAAAAAATAAGTAAATAAATTAAAATAGAAATAAAATATACACTGTTAAAAAAGATTAGTTGACTCGACTTAACTGAGTCAAGTCATCTTGTTGCTTCGACTGAGTTAATTTGAGTCAACTTATAGTGTCAAGTTCATTACACTTCAAAGCATGAGTTGATGCAACATGTAGTCTGTTGACTCAACTTTCTGTATCAAGTTAGGTGGACTACAAAATATTATTTGAGTTAACTTTAAGAGATGTTCTGACTCAACTTTCTGTATCAAGTTAGGTGGACTTGAAAACATTACTTAAGATAACTAAAAAAGATGTGGGTTGAACTTATTTTATCAAGTTAGCACAACATTATATATTTTTTCTCAACCTCTATTTCCAAGTTACTTGAGTTTAAGCAAACTAATATTTACAAAGAATCTACATGAGAATTAGCCATGCAACTTCAATATTAACACATGAAAAAATAGCTGAGAAGACAATTCAATAAGGACCTTTATTAAAACCCCAACAAGTCCAACTCAACCTGCCTTGCTTCAAAATAAGTGTCAATGGATGTCAAGACGTCAAAAAAGACCTTCCTTGGGACATGTTAAAAAAAAAAAAAAAAAAAAAAAAAAGGCCTCAACACCCTCTAACAGACCTTTGCTTTCACAAACTGAAATTCCACTGTCCCACACATAAATAATAATATAATACATAAAAAGAAGAGCTTCCTTCCTTTGGGGAAAAGCAATAACTCTCTGAAACAGAGTCTGTTCTCAGTGAATGTTCAGAGTTGCTGTAGAAAACTTGAATTGCAGAAAGAGATTCGTAAGAACAAACAAAAAAATGCATCTCTGAGAAACTTGCTCAAAATGTTAAAAATGAAAACATTCAAACATGACTGAAATATCCACTCTCAATAATTTCTCTGTAACATGACATGGATTAGTTTTCCTCCAAACAGAGCAATATAAATAAGTCAGAACATGAAAACAGAAGGGCAATAAATTTTTATACATTTCTTCTCTTACTAAATAGTGTAAAAAATGAGAATTCTTCCTCTGGCACATGAGGACAAAAAAGCTTTCACATCCTCTTTAACAACCAGCTCTTTCAGGGCTGGTCTAAAACTGATATTACACTGTGCTGTCGCGCTTGTAAAAATTTATTTATTTTTTTTAAATAAAAAAATCCTTCCTTTGACGGGAAAAAAAATCAACTCTCTAGCTGACTTGATCAACCGAGTCCATTTTAAGTGTGTGTTCAGCATTGTTGGGGTTTATGTTTATTTTTTTATTTCTTAGGGCCAAATGCAGAAACATCCTCCTGAGGCATCCCTTTAACTGAGCAGTTTGTTCTTTAGAGCGTGGACCCTAGGAGTGCACATCTCGGACCCGATTCCCATGAACAGGCGCTGAATAACCTCAAAAGTATATTTCAAGTCTTTCGGATAGTCAAGGTTCAGCATGTACAGCAGGCCCATCAAGTTCACAAAAGCCTTGGGTACATCACCCAGATGACGCACGACAATATTTTCCTCAATGACGATGGCAACATCATTGTAGGAAACAGGAAGGGGCTCCTTCACATCTTCAGCATCCAAAAGGATTCCAATCACCATTCCCTTGATGAGGTCCTCCTCGGGATCTGTTGGCTTCATGCAAAAACAAACAAAAAACAAAAAGGTGCCTGCACTCAAAAAAATAATCAAGCCTAAAACGTTGACTTTATGTATTTTAATTACATGTAAATTTTCCATCTAATTTTATTACATAAGTTCAGTGTAAAGTGTTGCATTAAATGCAGTGTTTTTATATCACATTGAGTTAATGTGAATAAATGTAATAACTTGGTGAGATTTGATTAAATTAAATTAATGCAAACTTACACATAAACCTTATGTGTTTATTCAGTTACCGTTAAGGGGAACTTATACATAAAAGTGATGTATTCCAAATTGGTTATTCTACACATACACGCATAGTTCTGAAAACTGCATCACAAACAATTAAATGCGACCTTGGCTCAGGTAATAGAGCGGGTTGGCCCATGTTCAGAGGATCTGCGGTTCGATCCCCGCCCGGCCAACTGGTCGTAACTGCATGAAAAGTAGGATTTTCGTTCGTGAACGCCCAGGATTCTCCCGAACGGCTCTAATTAGCATATGAACAGCGGCGAAACCATGCCTAGTTACTCAGTATTGGATGAAACCACTACTTTTAAACAAGCGCATATATATATATATATATATATATATATATGTATATATATATATATATATCTAGGTCTATATTATATATATATATCTATCTAGTATATGTTAGCTATCTATAATAGAGGTATAGTATTAGGATATATAGAGATAGATAGTCGAGATATGTAGATATAGATATAAGAGTATATATATATATATATATATATATATATATTATATAGATATATAGATATATATATATATATATAGAGATAGATATATATAGAGAGAGATATATATATATATATATATACACAGTTTGTGGTGAAAAGTTTTACATACACTTGTAAAGGACATAATGTCATGGCTGTCTTGAGTTTCACAATAATTTCTACAACTCTTATTTTTTTGTGATAGAGTGATTGGCAGCACTACTTGTTTGTCACAAAAAACATTCATGAAGTTTGGTTTCTTTCTGAATTTATTATGGGTCTACTGAAAAATGTGACCAAATCTGCTGGGTCAAAAGTATACATACAGCAAGGTAATATTGGTTACATGTCCCTTGGCAAGTTTCACTGCAATAAGGCGCTTTTGGTAGCCATCCACAAGCTTCTGGTTAAATTTTTTACCACTCCTCTTGACAAAATTGGTGCAGTTCAGCTAAATTTGTTGGTTTTCTGACATGGACTTGTTTCTTCAGCATTGTCCACATGTTCTCAATGGGGTTTAAGTCAGGACTTTGGGAAGGCCATTCTAAAACCTTAATTCTAGCCTGATTTAGCCATTCCTTTACTACTTTTGATGTGTGTTTGGGGTCATTGTCCTGTTGGAACACCCAACTGCGCCAAAGACCCAACCTTCGGGCTGATGATTTTAGGTTGTCCTGAAGAATTTGGAGGTAAACCTCCTTTTTCATTGTCCCATTTACTCTCTGTAAAGCACCAATTCCATTGGCAGCAAAACAGGCCCAGAGCATAATACTACCACCACCATGCTTGATGGTAGGCATGGTGTTCCTGGGATTAAAGGCCTCACCTTTTCTCCTCCAAACATATTGCTGGGTATTGTGACCAAACAGCGCAATTTTTGTTTCATCTGACCACAGAACTTTCCTCCAGAAGGTCTTATCTTTGTCCATGTGATCAGCAGCAAACTTTAGACGAGCCTTAAGGTGTTGCTTCTGGAGCAAGGGCTTCCTTCTTGCATGGTAGCCTCTCAGTCCATGGCGATGCAAAACACGCTTGACTGTGGACACTGACACCTGTGTTCCAGCAGCTTCCAATTCATTGCAGACCTGCTTTTTGGTGGTTCTCGGTTGACTCTTGATCATCCTGACCAATTTTCTCTCAGCAGCAGGTGATAGCTTGTGTTTTCTTCCTGATCGTGGCAGTGACATAACTGTGCCATGCACTTTATACTTACAAACAATTGTCTGCACAGTTGCTCTTGGGACCTTAAGCTGCTTTGAAATGGCTCCAAGTGACTTTCCTGACTTGTTCAAGTCAATGATTCGTTTTTTCAGATCTGTGCTGAGTTCCTTTGACTTTCCCATTGTCGCGTTTGTAACCGAGCCTAATGACTGCATCACATGAGCCCTATTTAAATGGGCTCAGAGAAGTCAACAGGTGTCGTCAATCATAATCACTCACATGAAGTTAAGAGGCCATGCCATGAAGCTAATTTGATTTTATTGTAACTTTTCTACATCACCAAAATTGATAATGTATGTTGCTGTATGTATACTTTTGACCCAGCAGATTTGGTCACATTTTCAGTAGACCCATAATAAATTCATAAAAGAACCAAACTTCATGAATGTTTTTTGTGACAAACAAGTATGTGCTCCAATCACTCTATCACAAAAAAATAAGAGTTGTAGAAATCATTGGAAACTCAAGACAGCCATGACATTGTGTCCTTTACAAGTGTATGTAAACTTTTGACCACAACTGTATATATATACACATACATATATATATACATATACACATATATATATACACACATATATATACACATACATATATATACATATACACATAAGCATATATATATATATGTGTGTGTTTAAAAGTATATAAATAAATATATATAAAAATTTGATTGTATTGGATGAAACCACTACTTTTAAACAAGCATATTTATCTTATCAAACACATGAATGAATTTATTGAGGAAAGGAAAATTTGCCAGGAAGGTGCTATTCATTCAAAGACAGAGCTTTATTAGCACAAACACACAACTATGTACAAAGCATCGGAGCTGTGGGTAACTGCCGGCCTCCTTTATGAATTCGGTCCGTTTTGCAGACGTCTGTGGTGCGTCGCTCTGTACTTCGGAATCGCCTCTAATCTCGACTGCAGCACGGCACAAAGCTCGGTGAGCTCCTGGCTCCATCCAGACACCCCGCCGTCTTCCTCCTCAGACATCAGGTCCATGGTGGCGCACTTGCAATGGTCTCATCCTCATCTAGCACACAGTCTCGCTTCCAGCAGCTGTAAAAACAATCAATAAAGACAATCAGTACTGCGCGATGCACTGCATATGGACACATCACATCTTTTAATGCACCTGAAAAATAGTCACATTGACCAAAAACGGATCTAATCTAATAAATCTTACCCTCTTTGACTCCGAGCTGAACTCCTCACAGCTTCCGCCTGCGATGCAAGATCTGGTTGTTTGTACCTGAAGCTCCTGCGTACTGTCTCTGAATGTCTTACAGGCAGCTGGAAAACAATTAAAAAAGAAAGGTATAACGTTATATATATATATAAAAAAAAAAAAAAAAAAACACGAGTCACAGTAAAATTAAACAAGGAAGGAGAAAACAGTAAACGTTACTTACACACGATGGCGTCATTATTGGCATCATGTAAATCTGGACTTGCAGACATAGCTCCGAGCTAATAGGAGGTCACGGCCTTGTTGTGATGCGAGGTTAGTCTGTGAGAACAAAATGCTCGCAGCGATAAACCTCCGTGTCCCTCTGCGGCAGCGAAGCTCCGTCCGTCGGCGACACTCTCTGTGGCGACCCGGCAAAGCTCCTCCCATCAGCGCAGGCCTCCTCTCGACAATAGGCGAGTTCAAGATCACGCAGTGCTGCGCAGCGCTGCATAAATCGTGATGCATGCTGGTTAAAATGTGTCCACGATGACCTGGATGGTTTCTGCTCCGCATCTGATGTCACATGACCTTAAGTTATCGCGGGAGCGAGGCTGCTGCAGAGCATTCGCGCAGTTGCTCTCCAGGTACTGCGCGACCCCAGACCCACCTTCATGACGTCAGGACTTTGCCCTAATTGGCTCTCATCTACGCTGACGTATATGACGTTTGTTTCGATGAATTTACATATCCATAAGGCCTCTGCCTCTTTTCTACTCAAATATCAAATACTTTCAGATCAGTAGCAGCCGTGTGGCCGCAGCTGTGGGATAGTCAACATGAATAAACCTATAAAATCCTTCATGTAACACAACAACCCTGAAAGATGTCGTCAATAAACTGCTCAGTTCTGTCAGCTTGTGGTGATGATGGAGAAGTGGTTAACTGCTGTGTCCAGTGTTATCTGTACTATCCACTCTTATTAATTAACCCTTTCTGTTCCCGTCACATTAACAATACAGAGAATTATCCTGAGCTGTTCTGCGTGTGATGAGATGGTGCAGCGGGACAAGGCATCTGATTCAGTCATTTGTTCTGATTATTGTATTTCATTCATTCAGTGAAATGTATTTAATTCATTGTGAAAAATGTTGCTATGAGAAAATGCTTCATCTTATGTGTCTATAGTTATGCTTATTTGTTAAATGTAGTCAGCAAATTCCCCTCAGCTGTGATTTAATCATGATGCACCTAAGCACAGTTGTCATCATAATAATGAATAACTGTTGTAATTGTATTGTTATTGTGCAAGACTTACTATAATGTACCAGATAGACAAAGTTAAATGTATTTAATGGTGACATTACAAGGAAAACAGAACATGATCATTTACAGTAAGACAACATTTAGGCTATTCATCTACTCTTGATGAGCCACTGTGTGACCGTTTGAAGTGAAGCAATTACAAAGTATCCAAATTTGAAGTTATTGTGACAAAGCTGTCACATTCTGTTGTCTCTAAATATGAACTGTATATATATATATATATATATATATATATATATATATATATATATATATATATATATATATCAGAGGAGGCTCGTCCATAGAGGCAGAGGAGGTTGGTCCTCCTCTATTTTTGGGAGGCTAGAGGAAGATCCATTTTTTAAGAAAGAGTAACTGGTTGAAATAAATCATTACCAAATCTCAGTATCATTTATAAAATACTATATATATATTATATCATTAAAAAAGTTTCTTCTTTGGAAGAAAATCCACCTAAAACGGTTGAACAGCGACAGCTGCAGACGGAGGAGACAGAGCAGTCTGTGAGAGGAGCAGGGAGCAGGAAGGTGGGGGCTAGAGGAGGACGGAGGGCTTCTGTCCTCCGTAGGAGGGATCTCCTTCCATTCACTCAATGCATTCAGGATTTTTTCATGCTGATCTATGATTGGCTAAGACACGTAAAATGACGCGCTAAGGGAGGACGTCCTCCCTTACCAATCAGCAACCAGAATACAAGATTGACAGCAGGTTGGTCCAATAACAGTTCCCAAATTTCATTCTCACGTTTATACAGCCGTAAACAAAAAATACTTCTATGTACCGTATTGACCCGAATATAGTACGAGTTTTTTTTTTTTTTCGATTAAAATTATGTGAAAAAGTGGGGTCGTCTTATAATCAGGGTCTAACCGTTGACACATGCTGATAGTTGTCAGGGTCGCTACACGACTGCAACGGCAGAGAGCGCCAGCTTATTGTAGAGACGTCACTGACACTGTGGCTGCGGTTATCAAGGCCGGATTATCCATAGACTGGACTGGGCAAGTGCCCAGGGGCACCAACCATTTACAGCCAGTGGGGGGGGGGCACCTCATGATACAAGCTTTAAAAATGTTTTACTTAAATGTTTATATTATTCACTGGAAATTGTTGAAAGACCATACATTACTGGTTTATGAATATCAATTTCATAAAAATAACAACAATGATAATAAATCAGGATTACATGACCCCATCACTCGTGTCCCCCCCCCCCCCCCCACAATCGGTCAGAGTTGGGTTGGTCCACAAAGCAGGAAGAAGAACTGCGGTCACTAGCAGGTGCAGTGCTGACGAAACCGAAGCTAACTGTGGAGACGATACCAGATGCACAGTTACCACACACGGGCTTGTGGCGTGTCATGTGTCCGACATTTGGTTCCGTTTGCAGCTTTTTCGGACCGGCACTGCCTCCGTCTCCGTGTCTGCTGCTGCGGTGGTTGCTTCCGCTGCTGCCCACCTTGTGCCGACTGCCGCGGCCTCTTTCCCCTTCATGTATTCTGCCCTCAGCTCCTCTGCCAGCTGCTGCAGGACTTTCCTCCAGGCTCTCCTGCTGCTGGTGCTCCTTGAATAAGATGCAGAAATTGATCCCAGCCAGGTCGAGGATGTTATACAAGACCGCCACCGGCCATCTTCCTCTGACGGAGTGTCCTCGCCATCTGGTCCGGGACGTCCACGCCGTTCTCGGTGTTGTTGTAGTTCATTACAGACTCTGGTTTTGTCTTCGCCCCACTAAAGCTGTCCACACCTGTGTGCAGGTGCTCAGGATGCAGACATTCTTCCTCGGATTTCCCTGCTACACAGTCAGAGTCGCATCACCACACTTTAGTGTTGAACAGCTCGTCGTGCTGTTTCACGGAGGGGTTTTTGTCTGCCCATGGTGCCAACCAGGACATAATATGACTCACTTACAAGTAAATTCACAAAGAAGCACAGCTGGAGACCACAAACAAAGTCAGAGAAGAGAGACAATGAAAATAGCAAACCCTGCGAAATGATGTATGGTCAATATGACCGCTTATGGCCGAAATAGGTAATAGGTATATAAAAACTGTTCTAAATTAAAATACAGACACTTTCAGGAAAAGTCATGTAACAGCAGTATTGCATTTTTTTTCATTCAACAAAATTATTGCACATAAATTTGAATCTTGGCTGTTCTAGTGCTGGCTACTCTTTGAGGTTCTTGGTGCTTTAGCAATATTGTTGTTGTGGCATTCATGCCAATGAAGCGAATTTGAATAAAATTGAATTAATAAACCTTTAGATTCTTGCCTATAGACTGGTAAGTGTTGTGTTTACAAATGAGAAATACATCCAGATTTCTTCAAATCTGTATTGCCAATGGGAATTTAAATGTAAATGTCAGGCGATGTTTTCCTCACAGATTTAATTTTTTTTTCAAGCTAGTTATCTCCCTCTGTCAACCACAATCTGTCTCCTCTGTCAATAAACTCTATTCAGCTCTGTTAAATAACATATTAAAACCCTTAGGTAACGTTGGGTTGGAGAAAACCCCTCCGACCTAACGTTACTAAACTAATTCCTAAACTACAGCTTATCATTTGAATGTTGGCTAGGGTCTATATATTAAACTTGAGATTAATTCTGAAACACATATACAACCAAAACAGCCCAAAATTCATTTTCTTCATGTAAGACCACTTCTAGGATCGGGCTGCTGCTTCCGACTCATTTGGATGTAACATATTCACACAGGTAGTGATGCGCAGCATGCAGACAGCCGTGAGAGAGAGAGATGATCCTCATTAACAAAAAGCATTTGCTTATGCAAAGAAATAAATCTGTTTAAGCTAGATATTTACACCACCAGATGGGGTTAATACGGGCCTGGCGGTTATCTGTCAATCACAGCGGAGAAGAAGTGACAGGAGATGAAAAATGGAGAGACGCGGTGATTTTACGGAGCAAAGCGAATCAAGTGTGGCAAGTTAACAGACATCTGAGGCGGAGCTATGATGCTGATTTTAAGATAATGAGATCAATGCAGCGGAGGTGCCAAACAACTGTCAGCCAGCCAAGAAATATGGAGTTACGGAGTGTAACGTCCGAAGATGGCGGGTCCAAAAAGATCGTCTGAAAACGCTAACAGTAAGAGAAAAGCTTATCGTGGTCCTCTAAGCGGCCGCTTCCATGAGATTGACAGGAAGGTGTGTGAGTTTGTTATTGAGAAACACATTTTGGTTATCAGAGTCTTTTTCTGAAGATTAGTCTTGAAAAGAGGGGTCGTCTTATTATCAGGGTCGTCCTATATTCGGGTCAATATGGTACTTTACAGCTTTCACTGCCCGCCATGCTCGGACAAGAAATATGGAGTTTTCAGCGATATTGGAATCGGTTTCAAAGGAAATATAAGCAAATTTCTGATAGAAAAAAAACTTTTGGGAGAAATCAGAGCGAAGCAGTCAGAAAAATAATTCATAGTTTTCGTTTCGTTCGTCCTGCTGGACGTTAGCGGCACGACCGGGCGATTGTGATGAGTGATGTCCTGTGCTGTCCTGAAGTATGTACATTGATTGCTGTGGTAGCACAGTGAGTAGAGCAGGTGACTGGGGATCAAATCCCGGAAGGGGTATACAGTGGTATTTTTTTTGTCTTGTATATTAGCCATTTAATAAAATGTTTTTTTAAAGAATTTTTATAAGTCATTGTTTTATTGCTTAGTTTTCATTAAATATAAGAAAGTAGGGATAAGTAGTTGACTTGTATAAAATAACATGACACCGTGGACTGGTTTTTCTCCTGTCCTCCTCAATTTTTTCAGTCACCAGCCGCCACTGATATATATATATATATATATATATATATATATATATATATATATATATATATATATATACACATATATATAAATAAAAGTAATCAGATGAACACATCCTCTGCAAAAATACAGGCTTGACACGGGTCTTGAACCCCGGTCGTCTGCATGCAACACAGCAGCAGTTCCACTGCTCTATTCCCTCAGCCCAAATGTTTTGGTTGACTACTATTTTGAACATCTCAGATTGAATAATTTCTGAAGGAGATTAATATGAGAAAAAGGCCAGCAAAGTTCCCATAGCATCAGGTAAGAAAACTGATCACAGTCGTTGTTGATTGTAATCAAACATTAATGGAATTTCAATTTCCTCCACTTCTTCGCCGACGAAGAAGGCAAACACCGCAGGCTCAGCCAGGTCACGTCACGTCTACGGGAAGAGAGAGTGTCCGACTTCATAGCAGCGTTTGTAGCCCCGCCCCTGCTGTCGCCAGCAGATCTCGCTGATGTGATCAGGCAGCAGGAGGTCAACTTGAACGCACCCATTGGCCGGGCCGCTAGCTTAGCTCCTACTAGTCTAGCCTAGCTCCTGCTAACTAGCTTAGCCGAACTTGCTTCGTGTCCAATAAAACACTTCTACTGCGATGGAGAGTCCAACTCACACACTCACAGCACGTCGTCCGACAACAGCTCACAGTCTGTTAGTGATAAAACACGACACTGACGACACACACAGTCCACTGTCAGCTGCTCGACGCCATTAACTCTCCGCTCCTTCTTCCTCGTCACTCACGCTCCGGTCAACCCGGAAGTCTAAAAACTCTTACAGGTCATGAACTCTCACACGTAATAAGAATAACTTTAACTTCTTTTTAAGAAGAACCCATAAAATTTAAATTCACACATTTTAAACAGAAATTATTTATACATTTTAATATCTTATTTATCTCAAAATATTTCATGCAAATTTGAACTTATTAACAACTGGCGTTTTATCTTTAACTTATTCCAAGGAGAGAAAGAAAAAACTAAATGTGTGTATCCTTTTTACACAACATTGGCCGTTGCTAATGACATACACAGTAATTAATCTAGTATACTTTCATTAAATAAATCAGTTCAAGCAAAAATGTAGTCTATAATTAGGCTATACTGAGCCTCATCTATTTATACCAGAGATTTTCTTAAAATTAAGTTAATACCTTTTGGAAAAAGGTCACCTGGGGTAAAACTCCCCCTTGCTACCCTGATTTGCATTTGTATAGCTCATAGCATTTTCATTTACATGTTTAAGCGTCCCCCAGAATCAGGGGGAGGGGGGTCATGGGGGGACAACTGCCAAGCAAGGCCCACGTCAATTTCCAACAATTCACGGCAGTTTTCGGTGTTGCCTGAAAATTGCCGCGTGCAGTTGTAAACCTGAACTTCCACGACAATCTACAGTGCTGCACAGTGACGAAAATCCCACTTTTCATGCAGTGTGTTGTGTCCTTGGGCAAGACACTTCACCCCCCTTGCCTCGTGTGAATGTGTATGACTGCTGTATGTCTGAGGTGGTGGTCGGAGGCGCTGAATGGCAGCCATGCTTCCGTCAGTCTGCCCCAGGGCTCAAGTACTAGCTGTGGCTACTATCGTAGTTTACCACCACTAGTATGACTGTGGGTAAATGAATGGAACCTGGAACCCTGTCAGGCGCTTTGGGTGTCTTGAAAAGTGCCATACAAATCCAATCCATTATTAGTAAGTCCCAAATTATGAACACTTTAAATGCAATTGTTCCATTAACAATTCCAACAGGGTGCACACATCCCAAAAAAACCTGTTGGATCAAAAAATAAATAAAAAGGTAATGTGAATTTGAGTTTTTGCAGATAGCTTAGGTTGAGTGTGTAAATCAGGCTGAAAAGCATGCACATCCAAAAGAGACACTTTGCAGATTGCGTAGCAGTTCCACACCCGCGATGACTATTCCAACATCCTCTGGCTTGTCCACTGCATCAGCACCATCTTTGCTAATCACATAAAGCCCCATGGCGGTCTGTGCAATCCCTCTCTCAGCTTCCTCATGATTGGCAGTCTAATGGTGAAAAACATATTTACCAGTTTGAAATTGAAAAAAAATACAAGTTAATTACTGAAAGCTCACAGTAAAATGCCATTACTAACCAAGTACTCTTTAATGACAGTGTCGCTGTCTTCATTGAGGTAGACACACAGACCTCTAGAATGCAGTCAATGTCCTCACTCTGCAAAAGAAGGCATAATATAACAAGTCTCCACTTTTCAAAACATTTTCCAGGACATTGTTCATAGCCCTCTTATTTTCATCCCTGTAATTACTTTATTGACACTTCACTAAAGATTGCCCCATACAAGACGTGAGCTACTTTGTTGATTTGGCCTTATGATGTTGTACCTGGAAGTAATGGAAATATATTACAAGGTTAGTTTCCAACCAGGATGAGAAACAGGGATGTGTGTGTGATTGTGTAACTGTCTTAATATGATCTTAAGTTAACATTAAGTTCTTACATTTACTATATTAAATAAATTCTAACGTTGTCATAGTCTGGACGTAGTTTGGCTTGCCTGCTGTAGAACAAGCCAGCGAGTGAAGTACATTTACTCTAGTATTGTACTTAAATACAAATTTGAGGTACTTGTACATATTTACATACTTATTGTCTGCTACTTTATACATCTACTCAACTATATCTTAGTAGGAAGTATTGCTTTAGTTCAAGTTACTTTGCAGATTCAGATTAACAATACAAAATATGATTAATAAATATATTGTGATATATTATATCAATAAGACTTTATTGGTCCCCAGGAGTAAATTCACAAGCTACCCAGCAGTGTCTTAAGTAAAGTATAATATATATATATATATATATATATATATATATATATATATATATATATACATTTCTAATTAGCTCCACATTTACCAGCTGCAACATTTAAGCGGTGATCACATTAATACAGCAGTACATGCACTGCTATAAGTCCCCGCGGGTAACGTTACCATGCTAACGTTAGTACCAACTGCCGAGCCCGAGCAGCAGGTGCCAACAAACGACTAAGATGTATAAGGTGCATCGGCCTATATTGGCATATGATGCAGCCTGAGCGGCAGCAGCCATTGGCCTGACGTTAACAGTACCGCAGAGTACCACAACCAATGTTTTTTTGCTGTGTTGCTATCTAATGCTAATGTAGCTATTGGCGCATTTCACAACTAGCATGACTAACGTTATGTTCACCAGTGTCGAAGCAGTGCTGCTAGCTTCGTCTTCATCACATTTAAACTTAGCATACTTCATAAATAACATTACTTACCTTCTAGCTTTCACTCCACATTTGTCCCGCTCAGACCCGCTGAATGTGTTCTGGTCCTGCTCAGTATGCCAAGTCCAGGGTCAGGGTTCAGACTCAGAGTAGCCTTCACATCGGTTGACTACTGTGACGAAATGACGTTTCCTTTTACTCTCGCACATGCGCATAGCTGCCTTTTGGGATCGAGTCCATACATCCGTGATCAAGTCAAATAAGGTTTACTCAATTTGTTAACATTCAGTTTAAACTAACCATTTTTACTTTATGTTTATTTGTTTGAA
Source organism: Sparus aurata (assembly GCF_900880675.1). Classification (NCBI taxonomy): domain Eukaryota; kingdom Metazoa; phylum Chordata; class Actinopteri; order Spariformes; family Sparidae; genus Sparus; species Sparus aurata. The sequence goes on along the minus strand of NC_044195.1, from coordinate 35,599,446 downwards.
TAAATAAACTTTACATTTTCATATTTCAGTTACATATTGCTTTATGTTTATTGGGGGCAAGAATAATTTTTTTGAGTGTGTGCTTTAGATGCGTTTTGCCATATAGTGTAAACACACAGAGGATGCCTGAAATGACATGTGTAACCCTGCCCATTGTGAACTAGTTTTTGTATCATTGAACAACATTTTGCTGCTTACCTCACACCTCTTCATCAGTGTAGAGGGATTTTCCTTCATGTACCATGGCAGCCCCTGCAAAGCCGCTGCTCTCTTCCTTTGGTTTGATGCCTGAAAAAGCACGGTGCGTGCATTCAGTTGATATCAGAACTCTGATTTTGTCACCCTCAAATGACGGAAACTGAGCTTTCAGTTCAAAAGAGGCAGCATAAACTCTGACCTTCTCACTGGCAGGTTTTATTTAAAAAACCCAGAGTTTCTCTCCGTCTCATCCATCTTACAGAGCCAGCCATGTTGTTTAATGTCTTAATTATTCAGTCTGTATCAAAGTGCCTATCCAAGCACATTAATTAGTGGAGGTTTACTGTCTGTCATAATCTAAATCCTGGTTCCTCTCAGTGGGGTTGCACAATTAATTTGGACTACAACTACAACAAATATGCACTTACATCCTTGTCAAGACTCTCCATTAAGGATGTCATTTCTTGTACATTCTCAAAACGCTTCAACCAGAATAGCTGAAGAAGTTTATGCAGATGGCTGTCCAGACCCTCATAGAACTTATTGATGTCCATCGACATGAGCCTGGTGAATTCCTTGACGATCTATGGAGAGAAGTAACATTACAGTTTTAGTTCAAGTTAAAAGTCACCTAAATTTTCAAATTTCAGTACTACAACTAACATGTCGTCAGACATGTGACATACGGCAGGGACCTGTTACAGTCTCAATGTGCATATTTCATTAATATTAACTTCAACGATCTGTGTCCTCAGACAGTTCTGACCTGTCTCTGGCCACCACACAGGGAGAACATGGAGTTGGGTTGTGTGACAGGTTATTGAGTTTATTAATGTTTAAATCAGACTGATATGTCAGTCCTTTGTTATGTTGTCATGATAATTCATACATGCTAAGAAACAAGGCTGTAAGTTTAACAAATCAGTATAAACTACTATGATTTAAGTAGTAAAATAAAATATGTAATTCATGTCAGTTCAAGCATTATTTAATATCATAATATATAGGAGTAGCCTACAGGAAATATCAATTTATGTTTATTGTGTATAATTACATTTTTTAAATTTCCTTGTGTTAGTCAACATAGAGTAAGTTATTGCTTGCATCTGTTGATTAAAAAAGATGAAATATTTCCATGTTTGTATCTTCTGGGTCATATCAGAAGTCATCAAATTTCAGGTATAAGGTAAAGAAAATTTGAATTGTTGAGGGTATTTTTACTGTTCTCAAATGTACAAATGGATCACCCACAACATTATTTAAAGGTTAACTAATTAATGTGTTACTTAAACAATTTAAAATTTTACTCCCAAATATTTCACTTTAGGAACACATATGCTCCTTGTGAGGAATGTTAGCATAGAGCCCTGCAATATACACTATACAACATTACTACTTCACTATGACTAAGAACAATGTACACATTCTACCTGTCTTTCAATAAAAAGGGCAGGCCATCTCACTCTCTTTTCGGCCACAGGTGGCTCCGCTTCAACGACCTCCTGTCTTCTCAGTGCGTATGTGGTGTTCATTGCATCATCGATGAAGGCCAGGTTTGGGGTTGTTTTTCTCATCTCCTGGACCATCTTTTCTCTGTCTTCTTCAAGACTTCTGCTGTCTCTTCCCTGGGGGAGATCTGGAAGAAAATTTGTTTCAGACCGTCTAGGTTTCTTTACTTTGTTTCTCTTCCCTCGCGTGTCCCCAGCACCTCTTTTTTCAGAATTGACCTCCAGTTCTCGACAGCCGACACCTTTCAATTTCTGTCTGTAATTGCCCATCTTGAACTTTAAACTGTGTTTCCATCCATACCATCCAGATGTGGAGCCAGGTTCTGTAAGGCAAGGGTGTTTTTCAACAAGTGCCTTGGCTACACATCCAAAATGTTCAAGAGTTGGCTAGGTCATGAATGAATACATTGTTTCAGCAAGTTTGAGCAGAATCTCAGACTTCATGTATCTTGAAATGGATAGAAGTGCTCCACTTTCTCTAAAAGCGTCATTGCCCTGTCTGAGCCTCAGCTCAACATCGTATGAGAAGGTGGGAATGGGGAAATGAGCTGGCCACTGCTGTGAACGCCGACCTGCAAAGCCCTCTGTTTGGCTGCTCAATGAAGAGGATGTCGTCGGAGATGATGGATAAGCTGAAGAGGATGCTGCTGGAGATGATGATAAAGCAGAGCTAAAAGTGTCCAAACTTGAGTCTGACGAGACAGGGCAGAAAATTACTTGCAATATCACTTTCTCCTTTGGTAGATCATCAACACACGAGAGGTTACAGAAGTCTTTAAAATCCTCGTCTTCATATTGGAGTTCAAATGGAGAGCGTAACTGCAGTTTGTTTTTTAACAACAGTTTCAGGCCATCAACCGAATGTAAGGAATGTAAGAAAAGACAAAATGAACAAGAAAGAAACATGAATAAACATGAACAGTCATACACGTTATTCAGTTTAAAACCTGTTTTTACGTTTATGGATATACCGCATATGTTTTTCTGAAGAAGGAGAGGAACACACCATTTTAAGTAAAATAATAGCTCAAATATACCTTAATGAAGCAAGAAAACTTTTGGTGTCACCATCAGTTTGTCTGCTTTTGTGTATGGATACAGGGGTTGATATCCATTTAGTTCATGTAATTCCACAATCACCAGTTCAGAAGACTGTTTTTTCATCAACTCATAACTCCGCAGGTGCTCCATGTACCATGCATGATATGGTTCTATTATGAAAGACACTTTGCTGGACACAACTACAATTTTAACCAGCTTCCCAAAGTCAGGAAGGCCACTGGTGTGCCCCACGGACAACAACATACCCTCTGAATACTTGGTGCCATAAAGGCAGGCATGAGTTGCAAGAGACACAAGACATATGTTTCCATATTTAAGCTCCACAGCCTGCCTCATGGAGTGCTCGAGTGCATTAGGTGGAACAACTGCAGTGTGTCCAACTTCCAGATCAGGTCTGAAAAGACTTGGCAAATCTAGGTGGTAAGCTAAAGTAAGCTGGGGTTTTGTTGATAGAGTGAGCAAGATGTTTCTGAAATTGTGAGAATCATGCACAACCCTTTTAAAGAAGCTGTGCTTGGCTTCAAACCTAATGGTCCAGAAGTCAATCAGGGGACCACATCTCCGAATCAGCTTGGGATAATGTTCTAAAAAGTGGTGCTTGGGCAGGAGGTGGAAATCAGGAAATACCTCTTTTAATAAGCACCTGTGATCTGAGATTTTACACTCCAGGTATGCCAATGTCTCCTCTGAAAAATGTCCACTAGCCAGATGCTCTACTATTTCTTTCAAGTCTAATATAATCCCCCAAGTTTTGTCATCTTCTGGTATAATGTGACCAATCATCAACAGCAGAAGTCTCAACAGTGTCCAGTTTTCGTGGCAATTCCCACCAATAGAATTTTTCGATGCAAAAAACTTTGAAATTGGATGAGGTCTGTTGGTTTTATCTGTAAACTTGTAAGGGAAGGATTCAATGATGGAATTCAGCTCATCTATTGTAAAGTACCGTTTGGATATCAGAGACTTTATGCACAGACTTAATTCCTGTGGAACTATTCCTTCAAAAAGGTTGTGTATAAAATCTGGGGGGAATCCCTGGATTGTATGGAAATGAGACAGTCTATCGAGAACACAGTCACTCTTTACTCCATTCACAGAAACAAACTGATGTCTGTTTAATTCCAGAAGGTCCTGTTTGTGAGCCTCAACTGTTCGGAGTGGAAATACTCCCTCCTTTACCTCGTGAGTGTCAATATCTTGCCGACTAGCTAAACAAAACCGGCAAAATTTGTCGACATTAAAACTCTCATTAAAACCCAGCAAGTGAGTGGGCCCCCAAGTTGTCCGCAGACACATATAGCACAGTACCTCTAACAGTTGATCCCAATTTCTGAACATACAATCCTTGCAGCTCAAGTACTTCAAGGTCTTTTATCAGTGGTTCGAGAATGGCTCCATACCCGTATTTCTTCACATCATTGCTATGACACAAACATGCGATGTAGATTGACTGTACAGATGATCTATACCGTATTGGTAAATTTGAAATCACCCAATAGACTGCACAGACCTTGTGCTTTTTTTTTTGATGTCCCTAATGGGTTGCAAACTTCGAAGTCGTCTATATACAGTCCTAGGGCAATGCTAAGATCTTCTGACAAGAACAAACTATTGTCTTTGTAATATAGACCGTTTCTGTATGTTTTGTACCGAGACAAGTGTTCAACTGTTTCAATATGTTCTGTCTCCAAGACTTTATCTAACAAATCATTACGATTTAACAGCTCTGTCAGGACTTTCAAAACTGGAATATAAACAAATTTCCGTCTTGAAGTTGCATCTAAAACATATTCAATCGGCTCAATCACTTGAAAATGTTTCTTGTAAAAGGTTGCTCTTCTGTATTCAGAGCTAAAAGGCCCGTCTTTAGACAAGAAACTTAGAGGGTTTACTTTTTTAACGATCTCTGTTATAGCAGCAGTGACTGCACTGTTTACTGCACAATTATGCCTTATCAGAACACTTTCAGTTATTTTTGGTGTGCACTCTTCTACAACTGAGCTAATACTACAAAGCTCATTTATTATTTCCTGAGTTGTTGTTTTAGACACATGCAAATTTGTTTGCATACGCAGTAAGAGAGATGCTACTTTATGTTGAAGCGAATCATGCAGGTCTTGATCCTCTATGAAATCATCTGTTAAGTCTAGATCATCTGGATGTGTCTCAAAGTCTGTACTTTCAGAGTTTGAAGTGCCTGGAATAAAAGTTTCATACAGGTTTTCTCGAAAATTGTCAACGGAACAGAGGTGATGTTTCTTACTCTTATGCGCACGAAAAGTACTGTACACACTGGACTGAAAACTACAGTCTTTAAAGGGACATTTAACAGTTTCCTTATTGTGTAAGTGTATTTTTAAATGTGCAAAATACTATGTATCACTGCAAGTCTCTGAAAATTTGCAAAGTTCACAATTTAACCTTGCGGTCACCTGCCTTGAACAGGCTGAATGTAGCAGGTAGATGGCAGCCGTTGGGTAAAATGTCCCTCGCCCATAGCCATACTTTACTTCCGGGTCTTAATTGACCTGGCATGTCGATGCTCTCCCTCTCTTTTCCTCCTTGGTCCGTGACTGTGTCAGCGTGCGTCTGCGGTCCTTGTCCAGTTTGGTGCCGGCTTCTCCCCTCATCTCTGACGGTGTCAGCGTGCGTCTGCGGTCCTTGTCCAGCGTGGTGCCGGCTTCTCCCCTCATCTCTGACGGTGTCGGCGTGTGTGTCTGCGGTCCCTAGCCAGTTTGGTGTCGGCTTCTCCCCTCATCTCTGACGGTGTCGGCGTGTGTGGGCCTGCTGTCCTGGTCCAGCCTGCTGTCCTGGTCCAGCGTGGTGCGGGCTTCTCCCTTCGTCTCTGACGGTGACGGCGTGTGTGGGCCTGCTGTCCTGGTCCAGCCTGCTGTCCTGGTTCAGCGTGGTGCCAGCTTGTATGAAAAACTTTGCGGACGCTGTGAGTAGTGTATGGCGATTGCCACTGCTGTTTTGTTTTGCTTAGGTTTTGTTGAATTTAGTTTGTTTTGTGTGACTTGGTTGTTTAGTTTCTATGTAGGTTTTTCTTATTTGTTCTTTTTTTTTGTATAAAGTTAATTCTTCTGGGTAGGGTTTATTTCTGCTTTTGTCCCAATTAATGTGTTATTTCCTACCAAGGAGGAAAAGAAACTAACAGAGCTGCAATGTCTATTTGTGTTTTTATTGTATGAAGATTTAATGTGTTTCTCTTTCTGTGTGAGTGCTGTAGGGGCAGCGGCAAGTGAGGCCGGCCGATGGTGGAGGGTTTGGTGACAGTCTCTCACCTGTACTTCACACTCCTTCTGATTTTGTGTGCTTGGTAATTATATTTGCACGTCCCTCACGATTTATAGTTGATCCCTTTTTTGTTTGGTTTTGCTGTGTGCATGTGTGTAGGACACTGGAGTGGGGTGAGTACTCTGTCCCAGTGTAAATTGTCCCTCTGCGGCCTTGGCCGCCCATCCTCAGTACACTCCTAGTCATTTTTTTTTACCACTAGCTTTAATAAATTGTCTCTTTTAATATTGATGTTGGCAGCTCTGTAAATAAAATTGTAAATCTTGGTGGGAAACACCCTTGCCTCGGTCCATCATTTTTGTCGATCTGTATCAGTAAAAGAATCTGTGGCTTTATTGGGTGATTGAAGTATTTAAAGTGCTGATAAGATTTGAAGTAGATGGTGAAATCGCGGGCCTTGCCACGGTCCGGTCACATTCACTATGGTCTCTAGTTAAATGCTTTTTCAGAGATGATTCTGTCCTGAAGGAGCACACACAGCCAGCATAGACACAGGGAAGAGGACAGTTCCTTGCCTGATGACAGTGCTTCAGTTTATAATAGACAATTAATGTGCGTTGGTTTGGCGAGGAGAAATTGCAACACTTGCAGGACCACCTCATTGAACTGAAGTGAAGTAACCCTGTACAGAAAAAAGAAAGACAAAAACATATACAACCGTTATCAGCACAAAACACACTAAGTTCAGTTTCCTTATTGGGCATGTGTATTTTTAGATGTGGAAACTATATATTACTACAAGTCTCTGAAAAATTGCACAGTTCACAATTTAAAGTTAAGTAAACTTAATGTATCCTAACATGAAATAAACATGAATTTATTTATTTACATGAATTTATTAGATAGTGGACCCACTTGGCACTTGTCACTCATTTGAGCACTGACAAGACAGTGAGAAAAGAAAGCTTCTCATGAGTGATATTGTGTGCCGTTACATTCTGTATCCATGGCTGCGCGCAGTGCTGGCAGCTGCCAGTTGGAGATCAGACAAGGTTTTTTTTTTAGTCAAAAGGAAAGGAGCCATTTGCTGATCGTTACAGGGTCTACCAGCATTTAAAAACCCGCATCGACCTGCTTGTTTCTATGGGGAAGCGGCTCATAGTTACACGGCTCGACCCGCTTACAACCGGCATAGGACTCCTCTCCAACACCGCGGATTGCGCGGCCGTTCACCCCCACTGTCGCGCGTTACGAGTGGCGATGTCACGTAATTTAACGTTAAATTAGCAGGTTGGCCCAGGTATAATGTTCCCACTGTTGACACATTTTTCCGTAATAATGAGGACAGGTCTCGCGTTTTCACTTGTATAAGAGCATATTATCGGTGCAGAATGCTTGTTACAGTCGAGTATGAGGCTCAACTCTACCTTCAATGCTTGCTGTTTCAGTCCGCTAGCTGGCTAGCGCTACATGCTAACGTATTTCCGAAAACGAACTAAACATTAAATATTCATCACAGGTTAGGTTGACCATTCGAGACGGAGAGACGTTAGGCGATTAACGCTCATTGCCTACAGATGAACTAACTTTGCTAAAAATAATTGTATGCACTTACTTGGACAGCTCGGCTCCGATGAAAAAAAGATGGCGGTTGCCTCGGATTTTTTGAATCCAACACTGCGAGTGACGTCACATTGCGTGCGCATGCACGTTGGTTGAAATGCTCACCTTACGTACATTATGAAGTTAACTGAACGGATTATTATAGGGTTTTGATGAGTTTCTGCGCTTTTTTAAAGTTGAAGTTGTCGTAACTCTTCTTACTTTGTTGTCATGGGCAATGAGTTTTCCCAGCTTGACAACAACAGTCCTTCTGACTAAAAGCCCAAATCCCTTTTAACAGTGTGGAGACGACTTTGGCTCTTCTTGTACAGGACATCTGTGTTGTGTGTCCAGTCCAGTTTGTTGTTTATGTGAACACCCAGGTATTTGTACTCCTCCACAATCTCAATGTCCAAACCCTGGATGTTCACTGGTGCAGTTTGAGGAGCCTTCCTCCTGAAATCGATCACCACCTCCTTTGTCTTGCTGGCGTTGATGCGCAGGTGGTTCAGTTCACACCAGGTGACAAAGTTGGTGATGACCTTACTGTACTCCAGATCGTTCCCCTCTGTCACACGTGCGACAATGGCTGTGTCGTCGGAGAACTTCTGGAGGTGGCAGCTGTCCGTGTTGTAGCTGAAGTCTGATATGTAGATTGTGAAGAGGAAAGGAGAGAGCACTGTACCCTGTGGAGCTCCCGTGCTGCAGACTACCACAACAGTCACACAGTCGCAGAGCATCACATACTGCGATCTGTTTGTGAGGTAGTCGGTGGTCCATGCAGCCAGGTGGCAGTCGACTCCCACTCCCTCCAGCTTCCCCCTGAGCAGTGATGGCTGGATTGTGTTGAAAGCACTGGAGAAGTCAAAAAACATGACTCTCACAGTGCTCCCAGTGCTCTCCAGGTGCGAAAGTGACCTGTGCAGCAGGTAGATGACAGCATCATCCACACCAATGCCAGGTCGATACGCAAACTGCAGAGGGTCCATCTCGCTCTTCACCAGGTGTCGAAGGTGGTTGAGAACAATCCACTCCATGGTCTTCATCAGGTGAGAGGTCAAAGCCACTGGCCTGAAGTGGTTGGGCTCCCTGGGGTGCGCAGTCTTTGGGACAGGAACCACGCACAATTTTTTCCACAGGAGTGGGACTCTCTCCAGACTGAGGCTCAGATTGAAGATGTCCAGGAGTACTCCACAGAGCTGGTCTGCACATTCCTTCAGCAGTCTGGAGTTGATGCCATCAGGGCCAGTAGCCTTCCTCGCCTTGGTCCTCCTCAGCTCCCTCCTCACCTGATCAGCTATTATGTAGAGGCTGAGGGTGTTGGTGGGACCAAGGAGTGACTCCTGTTGAGAGAAGTTAAACATACAAAAACACACTAAACCACACAAAACCACACGGAGCTACTGTGACTGGCTGCCACTCGGGCAACGCCATCTTTCCATCAAAAATCCTTATTGATAAATCATAATACTGTTATTAACAAATTAATCTAAAAGAGCTGAGGCCTGGTTAGAAATACTTTAATTTAGGTAAGATGGAGAGGGTCAGGTCTATCCATGGCTTCCCTTTCCCTTCCTGCTGAAAGTCCAAGTCCTTGAGGCAAATCACCACCACGGCCAAGGTCTTGTAACTTCCTCAAAGTCCAAACTTCACGTCAGCAGAGTGAACAAAAGTACTCCAATATCCAAATTGTAATCCACAGCATGTTGGCAAAAATGGTTAATCTGTTGTGCTCTTAATTCCGTGGTCTGTTTCTGCTGAAGATTTCTTTAAGTCCTTTCTGCGATGTTTAGGCTGCTCACATTCTCCGTCTCAGGTGTTTTTTCAAGGCTGGAGCGAGTGGAAGAACGAACTTTAGTCCGTGCTCCCCAGGTTATATATACTCTTGCTTCGGATACTGGCTTGGTTTTGTGTCCTTATTAGGACATGTTTTCAGCATCTCTCCATTCACTGGTTGATAACCCCTTGATTAAGATTTCATAACGCTTCTCTCTTGCTTTGGACGGTGGCATGGTTTTATGTCCTTATTAGGACATTTTCCCACCATCTCTCCGTTCAATGACTAATAGTCCCGTGATGACGGCTGACGATTTCATAATGATCCAACATGCCTCGGTCACGGTCTGTGCCCGTGCCCAAAGATTTCAACACATCCTTTTGGCCTCACGTTGACCTGACCAGTTCTTTAACACTTTCTCATGACCTCAGCTCAACACCGTTTCTTTACTGATTTTCATTAGATCTCTAAACTTCAATACATCATGGTTACACCTTACACCTCCTTTAACTTTGCAAAGTTAATATTAAGTCAAAAATGATCGTCAGAGACAGAATGACAGACAGAGCCTTGAGTGTAACACTTCCTATTTTTCACAGACACCCCGTGTTGCCATTTCCTCTTCACTCCCTATTTCAACACACCTTTAATGTAATGGTTTAACACGTTCCAATGAATTTATGGCAAACACAATGCAGCAAGCACAGTTTTGATATATTGCAGAATCATTTCAGGACTAAGTATAATGTCCCTTTCTTGTATTTGTGTCTGGCAGGAGTGTATGAATCCCAACTTTCCTGACACTGTCTCCGTGTGTGTGTACGTACTGGTATTTATATTAGACAGGAGTAAATGGATCTCAACTATTTTGACAACATGTTCCTTTATACTTCTACTGCAGGAGTTTCTCTGCTGGACCAAATATTTACACAATAATACAGTGTGAGGGATTTAAATATTGATATATATCTTTATAATGTCATCTGTACTTTGTTTAATCTGTAATCTTTGTGTTTTCTTCATTCAAAGAGCTGTTTCTGTTGTGTGACCTCTCAGTCTGTGAGGATCAATAAAGTCTGATCTGATCTTGAATGGATCAGAGTGTCAGCGCTCTCTGGTGGACAAACTGTGACAGACACTCTGTTTCTGAATGAGCTCCAACAGATTTATGATGATGTAATAAATGGTTTGGTGACATATATGATGTGCAGGTTCAGTAGATGTCTTAGTGTTGTGATGTTGCTGCCATGTTTGACCTACACATTGTGGAAGACTGTGAGAGAGCAGGTAGAAGATTTATAGGAGATTTAAAGACCTTTTATTCCTTTCAGGTTATTTCCTCTGCTTCAGTGTTTTATATCGCTTCTTGTGCCTCTAAAAGAGCCTGAAAGTTAAACATGTTAAAGTCTACCTAAATACTTTATTATTATTATTCATTTTGATTCATTATTTAATTCATTAAACCAAAACATATTGGGCACAGAACTGGAGATGGACCCTGTGTCTCTCATACTGGGCCTCCCAAGCCGACACTTAACATAGAATAGAATAGAATAGAATAGAATAGAATAGAATAGAATAGAATAGAATGCCTTTATTGTCGCTGTACACATGTACAATGCCAGCTCCAGTAACAGTGAGAAAACAGTGTGAAGAACAAACAATATATACAATTTAAACATTGGACACATCCAAAGGCAAGACAAGTTTATTTGTATAGCACAATTCAGATCCAAGGCAACTCAAAGTGATTTACAGGCACACACTAATTAAAAATTTCATTCAAAATACATTACAAATTGCTTTAAAAAAACATTAAAAATAGCATTTTAAAACCAGTAAAAACATTAAGAAACAAACATCAAAACAAGTAGACTGAAATAGAAAAGCTTTAAAAGAAACAAGACTGTAGAGTCAGAGTAATAATGCAGTTCAAAGACTTGAATTGCTTCAGTTGAAAGCAGCGGCAAAAGAAATGTTTTAAGTCTTGATTTAAAAGAGGTGAGTGTTGGAGCAGACCTGCAATTTTCAAGGAGTTTGTTCCAAATATGTGGCACATAGTAACTGAAAGCTGCTTCTCCATGTTTACTTCTGACTCTGGGGACTGAAAGCAGACCGGTACCTGACGATCTCAGAGGTCTGGATGGTTCATAATGCGGCAGCAGATCAGAAATTTATTTTAGCCCGAAACAATTCAATGCTTTATAAACCAACAACAGGACTTTGAAATCTATTCTTTGATAGACAGGAAGCCAGTGTAAATATCTAAGAACTGGAGGGATGTGCTCTACTTTTTTAGTTCTTGTTAAAAAAATAATAATAAGAGGTTGTATTTTATGCAGCAAGGAAGAATATTTTATTGCCGTGGATTAATGAAAAAGTACCGACTGTTAAAGGCCAGCAAAGAGTGGTGCTTGATCTGGTGCCATTGGAGTACCTGACATGTATATGACATTCAAAAATAGACCAATTCTGTAAAGTGTGGACGCCCTATTTGTTTGTCTTGTTTTGTTTACTTGTTTGTTTTGCTTTTTATTTCTGTGAACCATATTGTGTAACCATCCTTTACTTGTAAAAGTGAAAAGTTAATAAAAATATTGTTTTAAAAAAAACCAAAAAATATTTTGTGATCTTTATCTGTACAAAGATAAACATTATAAAATGGATTCAGTGGAAATAAACTGACATGTTGAAGATAACAAAAGAAAAACAAATGTTATTTGACTTTCAGAACATTTCTGTCATTCATACAGAGATTTAAAACACACTCAGCTGATTTCTTCATTTAAAGTGAAACTCTTGCCAAAAGCAACCGAGGCGACAACTTATTTACAAATGGCTATCTTATACTTACTTGACTGCAAAGCTGTCCTGCATATGGGACTGAAAGCCCCCCATATCCTGACCTGGCAGATCTTGTCCTCTCTACAAAGGGGGGAGGAAATTGTTGTGGCCACAATATAGCTATAGCGTGCACCCGAAATACTACTTTGTGGCCACGAAATAAGGATAACGTGCGCACAAAATACTAATTAATGATATTAATATAATTCCTGGACAACTGGGTAAGCAAATCAAGCGCACTTTCTCTGGAAACCACAGTAGCCTACGATAGATAGATACTTTATCTATCCCGAGGGAAATTCAAGTGTCCAGTAGCATAAAAAATAAAAAACAGACATACATTAAACATACATTAAACATACATTAAACTAAAATGAAAAATCTTAACCTTAAGAATAGAATTAAAAATAGAATAAAAGTATGAGGGGCCGTACAAGACATAATTCATTCTGGCCCTCTCACACACACACATTCTCCTCTCACATACATATATTCTCCTTTAACACACATACATTCTCCTTTCACATATATACATTCTCCTTTTACGCACATATATTCTCCTTTCACACACTTATATTTTCACTCTCACTTACATACATTCTCCTTGCACATACATATATTTTCACTCTCGCGCACATACATTTTCCTTTCACATACTTATATTTTCACTCTCGCGCACATACATTATCCTTTCACATACTTATATTTTCACTCTCGCGCACACATACATTCTTCTTTCACGCACATATATTCTCTCACACACACACATTCTGTTCTCACACACACAAATTCTTCTCTCACACAAATATATTCTTATCTCACACCCATATATTCTTCTCTTACACACACATATCTTCTTTTACATTCATATATTTTCTTCAGATATATATAAACACATATTTTCCTTTACATGAAAAATGAAAAAAATATATGTGCGTGAAAGGAGAATGTATGTGCGTGAAAGGAGAATGTATGTGTGTGTGAGAGTGAAAATATATGTATGTGCAAGGAGAATGTAGGTGTGTGCGTGAAAGGAGAATGTATGTGCATGAAAGGTGAAACGAGAATGTATGTGCGTGAAAGGTGAAAGGAGAATGTATGTGCGTGTAAGGTGAAAGGAGAATGTATGCGCGTAAAAGGAGAATGTTTATGTGTGAAAGGAGAATGTATTTGCGTGAAAGGAAAATATATGTGTGTGAAAGGAGAATGTATGTGCGTGAAAGGAGAATGTATGTGCGTGAAAGGAGAATGTATGTGCGTGAAAGGAAAATATGTGTTTGAGAGGAGAATGTATATGTGTGAAAGGAGAATATATGTGTATGCAAGAGTGAAAATATATGTATGTGACATGAGAATGTATGTGTGTGAAAGGAGAATATATGTGTGTATGAGATAAAATATATGTATGTGAGAGGAGAATGTGTGTGTGTGAGCAGGCCAGAATGAATTATGTCTTGTACGGCCCCTCATATAAAAGACTAATAAAAGACAGCCCTATTTATATATATATATATATATATATATATATATACACATATATATACATATATATATATACACATATATATATATACATATATACATATATACATATATACACATATATATATATATACATATATATATATATATATACACACATATATATATATATATATATATATATATATATATATATATATATATATATATATATATATTAGGGCTGTCAGGCGATTAAAAAAATTAATCTAATTATTACAGGATTTGTAATTAATTAATCTAATTAATCGCATTTTAATCTCATATCTGCTAAAGGTACCCAAATAAAAAAAAAATTGAATTCTAGGACATTACAAAATTGTATTGCATGACTAATGAACTGAATACACTAAGAAGAGAAGAACTTGCCGTTCAAATGCCTCAGCAACGATGTGCTCGCCTCACTCCCCTGAGTCGCGTCCATGTCTGTTGTCACCCTGCTTTGATTAGCGACTAGGGCTGTAAGGATACACCAAACTCACGATTCGGTTTGTATCACAATTTTTGACCCACAGTTCGATACAAACCTCGATTTCTTTTTTCTTTCTAAATTAAACATTTTATTGATGTAACATTTTAATTACTTCTGTATATGATACTATGATACTGCAGTATTGTGGAGGGTATGTCTATCTGATGGTCTGTTAACTGCACAGATCCCTCACTCAACTTAATACAGAGAAATGTCCCACAAAACAACGTTACAGAACCAAACTAAGGTTGTAGTAACTGTAACTGTCTTCGGCAACAAGTTAAAAATACCACAGCTGTACGCGGAGAAGCGTCCTTCCTCCCGCCCGTCCTACAGACTCCTCGTCACATTTCTGCCCTGCGTCTGTCACCGGCAAAAAAACTTTACCTCACCGAGTGTTTCTGATGAAAAAAAATCTCTGCGACCATCAGCGCTCCGGACCGAGATCTTCAGTGAACTTTACCCCGGAAGACAGTCTCCTTGGTTTTGACTGGCAGGGGACAAACCGGGGAAACCCCTTGAAAACACACACGTCATCATCATGACGTGTACCGTCACGTCTCTTTAGGAGCCGCAGCGCCGGCTTTCTGTATGAATTACGCAGCGGTTCGTCTTTACAGCGGTGTTTCGCTCTGTGTGAACGAACAACGGTGGAGAATTGGCGAACGACCGCTGCAGTGTTAAAGTAAATTTCTCGCCAAAAGCAACCGAGGCTTTATTTGGGATTGAATATGAGTCAAACCTTTGTGTGAAAGCATAATTAGGACGAAAGAGGCACTTTTAAGATTTACCGTAGTTTCGGTTTCGGCACGTTAATTTTGAACGGGAGTGCATGGGGCAAGACATGCTAGCATCAAAATCTCTATTTTTAGAACACTAAGAAGTCTCGACACAACATGAAACTTTGCTGGTAGTATCACCAGGGTCTCTACTCATGAACAAGAGCATTGAGAACATTGTTTGTGTACACAGAGTTTATGAAAAAGAAGGTTTTTTGAACAACTTAGCTGCTGTACCTCCTGCGCATCGCCGTCAGGCAGGCAAAAAGTGTCGATCCCCGAGTGCAACCTGACAGGCAGGAGAGTAATGGTGAACCGCTCCTCAAGCGTGCCTGTCAGGTCGCACTCGGGGATCGACACTTTTTGCCTGCCATGACAGCAACGCGCAGGAGTTGAAGAAGCTAACGTATTCAATATACTGTACCCTATGTGAAAATAAAATGTTGCGCTCAGCCATGTCATGTTTTTTTGTTATGCACACCATCGACTGTCTGAGCGCTGCACTTTTGCAATTACAAGTTCTGCCTCAGAATATGCGAGTCAAGGCAGGTGAGAGAATACTTTCGCAATATAATGTATGACATGAATCATGAGTCTCTGTTGGAGTTGCTGCTCAGTGTTCCTTCAGGAACCTGTTTCTGCCTCTCTCTGCCACAGTTTGAAACACATACCTTGTGAATTTTATTCAACTTTGTGGGTTTCTTTTCTTATAATGAATATTTCTTGCTCCCTCTCTCTTAATGATGATTGAAAAAAATCTAGTTTTTGTTGAAACTTCTGTCAGAAGTGGTGTTACTGGCCGAAGCAGAAATACTCATTCTGGCTTGTAGGACACTGCTGACAGAGTTAATGAAGCTGGAAACACACATACACACACACACACACAGTGACATTTTGTAAATTTCTTCCAAGTCACGTGGTTCATAAAGAGGGAGGATCCTTATTATAAAGAGTCTCTTTACTTCTGTTTGCTGCAGATCTACCACAGCTGAACGATGGATGACTCAGAGCTCCTCAGAGCTGATGGTAAGAATCTTTCTCCTCAGAATAAGTATCTATTCAAGATTCATTATTTATGTGGATGACTCTAACAGGTTGGTGATTCATACACATCAGCATGTTAGAATCATCTACATTATTTCATCACAAGGTTCTAGTTCATTTCAAGTTACTGTTATCAGGAAACAGTTTTCATACATCGATCTGTTTCTTCAGTGTACCAAGTTAACAGGAAGTGAAGTGAGATCTCAGTGACACTGGTGCTCTGTACGTTTATATTCTTAGACAAGTGCATGATTTATTTAATCTGGTTTGTAGTTTTTATACTCTCCACCTGTAGGTGGTGCTACAGCATGATGATAAATGTAAACAGTCATAACTCAGGACATTAGTCTGTATGTTTTTGTATAAAGCTCTGATGAGATCACTGTGTTTACTGAGCAGGACTGACTTCCAATCTGATGCAGATTTAAACTCTTAAATCTTCAGAATCATTTAATTTACTTTTAATCAGTATACAAATATGTATTAACTGGTTAATATGTTAGTATAATGTTACTGCACCACCAGCTGCAGGTGCATCATGGGAGAGGAAGAATTATTGTGTAATTTATTGTAGATTCTTGTTTTAAAAGTCATCAGTCTAAAGTAAGCTGTGTCCAGGCTGCAGCACAGATCTGATACTGAGAGCAGACTGCAGACAGATCATCAGCCTGCTGCTTCATTTATTCACATGGCTGTTATCATGCAGGACAAACCAGGTTACCTCTGATCCACACCGGCTCAGACTAATAACTGGGTTAGAGATAATATGTTGATCCTCACCATGAAACTACAGTGAAAGAAGAACATCTCAGTCAGGAGCAACAACTCCAGAACACTGATTCCTGATCAGCTTTAGATCCAGATGTTTCCAGTGTGCTCCATTCAAACAGTGTCTCCACAGCACTGTGTGTATTAAAGTAGAGACACTCAGCTGTGAAACACTGCTGCACTCATTAAACACACACAGGACATCTGCACTTTAACTTGGATAATGAAGAAAAGAAGTCAACATAGATTCTGTTAAAATCACAGAATGATGTGAAAAACACATTTAGTTGTTTTAACCATTTCCTGAATATGATTAAACATATTGTTAATCAACACATCACACCTGTGTCCACAGGTGAAGGTAACCTGTCACCATCAGACCATCAAATGGAAGAAGACACAACCCAACAGGTGAGTTAACATCCTGCAGAGTCTCTGTCTTTATTCACCAGCAATATCTTCATTCATATGTTCAGATAAGTGACAACAACAAAGAAAGTGTTGTTGCTGGAGTTGAACATTTATCTGTCAGTGGCAGCTACATGTTCACTTTGAAATATTCATTTATCACTATAAAGAATATTAAAGGAAAATAGATTATTGTCAAACATTCAAACTATTCAAATGAACTAAATGTCTCCACTTTTGTTCCATTGGTCTCATAACTTCATTGTTATTGTTGACAAAGTCAAAGACATAGTTGACCTGGAACAGAACAATCAGCATTAAGATGAGTTCAGATAGTTAGTGAATATTACATTAATATACATTTAAACTGTTTGATGTGTTTCTAACACACACTTACACAACACATACACAAACCTTGTATCTGCTGGAAGCTCTCTGTTTCTGTCTCCTCTCTCTGCACAGGATGCAGACTCAGACTCAGGGTCATGGAAGTGTTCATGGTGTATCTGCTTTACACCCACAGTAGACCAGGCTGGGGAGGCAGTGAAGTTCCAGCCTGAACAAGTCAGACTGCAGGCAGGTAGAATTTGATGAAACCATGCGAGAAAAGGTCTTAAATATCTGGAGCTTGTTCAAGTTTGTCATGCTGATCAATTACAGTTAAGTAGTTGCTTATGATATGTTAATATGACATGAACTATGATAAGAATACAACCATAAAAACAGTCAGAATTAAAAACAGATCTTAAACACACAAAATTAGAAACAGAATAGAAAAACTAGTCCAGGACACTTTCAGACATTTTTCATCACCCGCTGTAGAGCCTTCCTGGACTGTGCAGGCACCATGCCAGTTTGTAATGTTTCAGGATGCAGAGGGCAAGACCAGACACAGCAGATGTTTTAGATACAGGGACAATGATGGCTGTCTTGATGCAGGAGAGAACAGTCTCCAGTGGGAGTGAGGTGTTAAAAATGTCAGAGATAACATCAGCTAGCTGATAGAGTCCCATGGCGGCAGAACCACCTCAAAAAACAGGTTCGGAAACCACAAAGATTTCTTGACAGCTATCAGGAGAGATGGCCTTGCCTCCACATGTCCAGGCTACCTTATCACGGGCTATGCACCGTGTGCAAGACAGACATCTTCTCCCTGGCCCCAAAAACATAATGATATGAAAAATAAAAGGATGATAAGAAAAAACGTTCATAGTGTCAATAGGCTAGCCTTTCACACCCACCATCCTTCCCATTAGTGGGGGGCAGTTAGAAAAGTGGTGAAATGTGTGGAAATCTAGAAGGTTTTAGACAGGCTAGGTGCCAATTAACGTAAGATAAATAGAGTTATTACAGAAAAGCATTTTCGTTACAGTTTTTTGTTCCAGTCTTATTGAATTTATGAACATTAAAAATGACCATGACACCATAACAGGGAGTCCAGCTGTGACCAGCTGTTGTAGCTCAAGTTAATGGTGCATAACATAGGCCTACTGGCTAGGCCAATGTGATGGCAACTGACACAATAGCCATTTAATGCAATGTTGCCATCTGAAATTATCTGACCTATGTTATTCATAAGACTATAATCATGTCTCTGTCAGGCTTAAATCTTGTGCTAGTAGTTGCTTTAGGCCTATTTTTTGAAAAAAAAAAATGTAGTATTATTATTTAAAGTTGGTGCTTTGAGAGTAAATCATTACTTAGACTACTTAATTTCCCTTCAGTAATCAGAAGAAGGCTATGTGTTAACCTGGTCTGACTCACATCTTTAACACAAAAGTACTTAGGCCTATTTATTAACTCACTCTGCTTCCTATTAGTTAGACTAAAAAAAACATATGGGCACAACATGTTTGACAGGATATAAGATTTGTACACCATATACCACAGCGCACATTGACGGTAGGCTGTTGGCAAAACTCTTTTCACCGTCAGAATTTGAGACATTCGGTCTAGTAACAACATTTTATTCCTGTTCAACTTAGCCAGGCGCTAGCCAGAAGTTAGCCAGCTCGGACTGTTCCAGGGAATTTGAACTCTGCTGAAGTTGAACACAGCTGAGCAGCTTTCATATGAATGAGTATCTAGTAATAAAACATCCTTGGATAGACTGCATCCCAAATGTATTCTTTATTTATGCATCACCACCAGATGTTGATAACGTGTCATCATTTCACGTAGGGGAATGTAGCATGATCATCTGGTACTTACATTTAGATTAAAGCAGAGCGAGTTTATTTAGTTTACATATTTCCATTGTGCACAAAAGCTGATCTTAGTGGGTTTAAGTGGGATTTTTGACCAGTGGAAAAGGGTATTATATTCACTCTCAGCATGACCTGCTGTGGTTATTGACAGTGACTGGTCGTCTGGAGGAGGAAAAGTACTTGAAATGTACAAAAGTTTGACATTTCCTTCCCTTAATGTCTTTCTTTAAAGGTCCCATATTATGAAAAACACATTTTCTCTGGTGTCTACATAAAAGATGTATAAGAGTCCTGCATGGTCTCTGCAGCCCACCCACTGGCAACCTGGAGCTCCAACAGGCTGTTCAGATTCTGCTCCTGTCATTACGTAACAAAAGGAGTCATTATCATAGCCCCGCCTCCCTTGAGGTGATAGGAGAAATCAGAGAGGGGGACATCCACCCCCGAGGTGAAGTTCAGTGTGTCCAGCGCTGAGACAGCAGTGTTTCACAAAGTCGTCACTCAGAGCTCAACAGTGGAGGCAACTGATGGAGTCAGAGGCCTAAAAACGGACTCCATGTTAGTTGTGTCTCTGCACAGGTAATAACTGGTTTGATGAAAAACAGTTTAATATGGGACCTTTAAAAGAATCCACATGTAGCAGAAAATGTAAATACTCAAGTAAAGTACCTCAGATTTGTACAGTTCAGCACAATAGTTTATGTAATTAATTACTTTCCACCTGTGAATGTATTGATTAGATAATTTTATAATTTACTGAGCTGCTGTCTATGTTTACTTGTTGCATGATTTCACTACTAAGGTTTTGTGTTTCGGATGCAGATGGCTGCCAATCCAGCAGTTGAAAAGGCCCTAAGAGGTAGGGTTGTACATTTTTTAATAAATGTTTTTTACTCAAACTACTAACCTTTTTTTGCCAGTAATACCATGTGTAAATATAGTTTCAGTTTAATTATGTTTCACAAAAACTAAATGCATAAGGAAACTTTTATTTTCACTTATTCTGACCAAACACAAAAAATCCTCCTGCTGGGACTTACTTTAGCACACTGGCAACTTCAGCAAACCATTTTTATCATGAAAATAAAAACCAGTTCTACCATTCCTGTGTGACCCTGGATGAAGACTGAAAACTTAAATTATTTGTCATTTCAGGGCTCAGGACTAATTTTTTTTACTAGGAGCACCCTCACTGAAAATTTTAGGAGCACTATCACAAAATTTAGGTGCACACACTCTAAAATCAACATGCAAAACAAATATTCATATTTACTCTCATTTTTACTGTATTATTGATAAATAGTTATAAATAAATGCAGAAATTACCAGTGAGTTTGACAGTGTTTTTTTTTTTCATGGTACCTGGAAGGGCTAAATCAAAGAATCTGGAGTCACAGGTGGCAGCCAATGTGTGTAAGAGGGGCAGGGAATGGGGAATGGCACTGTAAGTGGCTAATGTGTAGAGGCGGAGGCAGCCCGGAGCCCTCCAGCAGTTTCATGTTGTCTTTCTTTGCAGGTTAAATTGGCCTTTATATTTTGTAAAGGGTAGTTCTTTCTTCAGGGTGTGATTCTTCTGGATAAATCCGTGAATCCGGCTTTTATGACCTGAAAACGAGGCTCTCATAAATCATGCAAATCCTTTTTTTTTTTCAGGGGTCGGGTGTGTGCAAAGCACGGGTTGGGTATTGGTAAACATAATGACCGGCCACCGCTGTCAACATCTTTTGTCCCTCTGATTCATGTCTTCATGTCACTGCCCATTCATTTGTCTCCACAGAACTTCATTCAAAGCAGAGCTTCACCAAAGAGCCTGCAATCGTTGCAGAAAGTTATCTCATGTGTCAGTGTTTTCCCAATATGCATTCTGCAGCTGGATTTTCAGCACCGCTGCAAAAAAGTAAATAAAATAAAACAAAAACAGACATGATTTTTTGTAGGTTTAATATCACGGGGGGCGAATGGTGAATTTAAGTTGCACACAGTGAAAGCACTACACAGTAAGTTACCTTGAAATTGATTATTATTGTCATTCCTGCTATTTGTATAATTTTTTACTTAAAGTCACCGTTTAAGTTGAGTGACCGAAATCTTCATCATCCTATTCAAAGGCTGCAGCAGGTGACTCATAGAACAGGGGTAAAGTTAGTTTCAGGTTGGATATTCGGTGGATATTCACTCGGGTCCAGCCGCGACTTTACTGAGGTTCACCCAGTCTGAGCAGCAGGAGGACGGTCAGCTCACCTCCCAGAGCCTTGCGCTGAGTCACTGAGACTGATTTAGGGACCATCATTAAATTACTAAGCATAAATATATAAATTCAAAATAATCACATTTTTTCAATATCTTTCATGTCACTCCAAACCAGCAGATTGTATTAGCAAACGCGACAAATGAGGCCCAGCTAATGTTATTGGACTTTAGTGCTTCCTCTGTTTTATATGAATATTAGTATGCAGAAATTATGAGTTTTTCTCAATAGCATTATGAAAATGATGGTAAAAGTTAATATAAGTTAATATTTTCATACAGATATGTTTACATAAATATAGTCCATCAATATAGAAACATTTTCTATATTTAGAGAGACAGAGACACACGTCCTATGTTAATACTTCACCCAGTTCCCTCTTCCAGTGCCAAAGTTTTAACATTCGAGCAGTCTTTCAGACCGTCATAGAAGGCACTAATGGAAGAATTCCTTTCGCAAGAAGCACTCATTTCTCAATCTGGATGGCATTCATATTGTTTGGCAATGATAACGAAGATGGTCCCTTCTTGATATGTCACAATTCCCCACCACCTGGTTAAAAGTCACGAGGACAGCACTGTCAAAGAGATTACCTAAAGAAAAATTCTGATAGCTGTCCAGCATTTGAAACCTGTGTCTAAGATGCCTGGAAGAAAGTCTGGGTTATCAGTGAATGGAGTGAAAGCAGATGTAAACCCTGATCTCCCTTCCCACATTGTAGGATCCTCTGCGGTTAATAAACTTCGAGTCAGAGGAGCAAGAGAAGCCCTTCATTTTTTTGTTAGTTAGGCGAAGTATTTAAATATCTTATCCTAATAGACAAATAATCTACCCTGCCTTTTTGTCAACAAGGAGTCTAGTTAAGAGCACATGGCAGTAATTTCCGTTAGTTTAGCTGCTGTAGGTTTCTTAACATATTCCTCCTCTGACACACTTAACCTTTTTTATCCAGTAAAATTTGTTGTTCTATGTTTTGTCATCTTTTGCTTGGCATGTAAGAAATTATTAACCCTTTAGCATAACTCTCACCCCTGGCTTTCATCAGGCGTGTGTCTATGACATTAAAGTGTACGGCCCTATTTTGCTCCATTCTCCACACGACTGCATACCCCACGAGAACGTTACAGAGGCAGAGCAAGCTGCTGGCTGATAAAGTCGACCTCCTGAGATTTCGCTTATTTTCATAAC
Source organism: Sparus aurata (assembly GCF_900880675.1). Lineage (NCBI taxonomy): Eukaryota > Metazoa > Chordata > Actinopteri > Spariformes > Sparidae > Sparus > Sparus aurata. The sequence goes on along the minus strand of NC_044195.1, from coordinate 35,576,583 downwards.
ATGATTTTTTTTTTGCTTCTACCTAGGGTGAGAAGACAAAATACTTGCATGTAAAAGTACTTAAATGTTTGATGTGATGATAATCCCAAAATGGTACAGGGTGTTTTATTTTTAAAAGTGACCGGATGGACTATGTTGTTCCTGTTTGTGACTTCCTGCCTGACATGATCCGCTCTTTTTAGCTTGATGAGACTGCGGTCCCCCTCCTTCAGCAATATACTCACTGTGTATACTCCACATAGCAGAGCAGAGAGCTGCTTCTTGGATGCTGCTGAGACATGACGTGGTGCAGCTGGTGGTAACATGAGCAGTGACTTGACCAGCCATGATCAGCTCCGGCAACCGTATTGCAGCAGTAACGCGGCTGTAATGGTGCCTATTGAATCTGGGCATTAGATGTCTCCCAGAGCAGAGATGGGTAACTAGATGATTAAGAATTTTGTAGAGAGTTTAATAGGATTTGAGTTTGTTATCTTAAGTTGAAGTGTCTATTGGTGGACAAGGATTTTTACATTTAACTTCTAGGTGCACAGCAGTATGATCAGATATAATAATGTTTCTGATTGAACAGCAGGTAACAGATTCTGGACTTTTTTTTTTAGTAAAAAATTAATAATTGTGTTGCATTTATGACAATTAAATATTGTATATGGTATTGTATTCCTTATCCACAGGTTGCAATGCCAGTAAACATTTAAGCGACACAATTCCTCTCCATTTACAGAGGCTGTGATAAATGTAACCATCCTATTGGTCTTTGACACACCTTAACAATTGAATTGATCAATTTTTCCTGATTAATATTGCCACTTTTCTGTGCCTGGTGGTGAAAGATATGCAAAAATAATTTGGTCAAAGCCACCAGGTTGCAGTTTTTAATGCTCTTCCTCAGTTAGATGCATTTCTTGCAAAAGCGCAATGTTAACCTTCTTCTTTTTCAAGGATGACAATATTTTCTTTCTTTTTATGTGAGTGGCTGCCCTTAATGTTCCGTGTGCACAGCGTCAATGGGCTCTAACTTGCACTTAGTGCAATTGACTTTGTACACTGGCGCTTGTATAATTCCTATTTTGCATTCGGATTTTTCCCTCCAGAGATGCATGTCCTTAAATTAGGGAATTAACTTGCGCTCTCTGGGCGGTTCAGCGAAAAGAGGAGGCGTGTTCAGGCGCAAACGTTTTAAATAAAGAGCTCTTTGTCATTCTGACCGCTGATATTCAGTCTTTAAAGAGACTTCATGAGAGAAAAGTTGATTTATGAGTCTCAATATACTGACACATTGGGAATGCAGACATCCTGACCTACAATCCCAATGCATCAGAATTTGTAATCAACTTTGAAGTTGACATGAAGTCACAATGAAGCACACGTAAATGTGACTGCAACCATACAAGCCAACCCTCCTGATTCTCCCTCCTGACTCCTGTTTTTCATCGCTGCAGTTCTCCTGAATTTCTCCCAAATGAATGACTTGATTTTTAGTTTTCACAACTTAACTAGCTCTGGTTCTGTGTCGTCTCATCCTCCTCAGTGAGCGAGAGACTGACACAGAATATTTAAACACATTTCAGATGCCCTGCAGAGAAGAACTTGATGTTTCTTGCATACACTTTTAAAGATACGGGACTGTTAAATGCCACATTGATTTTTCTGTCAACTACCCCCATCGAGAGGCTGACAGACGGGTCGATGGTAGACAGACTCTCTGGGCTCTGTCTTGCACTAAGCACAATTTACTTTGTACACTGGCACTTGTACAATTCCTATTTTGCATTCGGCGCACATTGGAATGTTTCCTCCACAGACACACGTCCTTAAATTAGGGAAGTAATTTGCGCTCCAGGGGGCAGTTCAGTGAAAAGAGGAGGCGCAAACGTTCACTGGTGCTATTTTGCTGTTTCAGAAAACAATTCCACAACAGAGCAAAAACCTAGTCTAAAGTCAGTGGTGCTTATTCAGATGGTCTTTTAAGGGCGCATGCTTGGCCATAATGTAGCGTGTGCTCAACGTGCATACACTTTGCTTCTATCATCTACAAGGAAGCAGTTCCCGTTTTTGCAAACCATACAAAAAAAGTTGAAAAGATTTAAACAGAAGAAGAGCTAATTTTTTTTCCCTCTGATATGCGACGTGCCCGCCTTAGCCATGAGGGTCTGGGAGTGGCAATGCGCGATGTGCTCCTAGTGGAGCGGGTGGCTGGAGATGGGGAGGAGGAGGAAGGGGGACCACAGGAGCAGGTGGTGCGTTTGGAGACTTCAGGCAATGCGCCTGAGAGGCTGCAGCAACATCACAACCCGGTCAAGACGGGCATTGATACCTTGCCGCATCCCGGACAGTGCGGTCTGGTCTGACAATGCTGCCACGGCGTGTAGTGGGTCTGGCACCTCTGCATCTTGGTGTTTGCGCTGCTCCCTCCTCAGCTGGCCGTTGCGCACTGCTCAGCCCGTGCGCACTGCGCCCGAGGCCCGGTGCGAAGGACAGACAACAGACACTCAACATAAAAATAGAATCAGTGTCCCTCATGCACTGTCAAATACTTTTCATTTCTATAGAAAAATGGCTGTACTTACTGGGAAACAGTGATGTTCACATCCTGATATGTCGTGGTCCTGCAGCATCTTGCAGCATCTTTCACCTGCTGTTTGTCAGAGAAGCTGTGAACCTGAAGGACAGGTTGGGTTTGCTGGTTTGGACCTGGTTTCAGAGCTAGCGTGCAGTGAGGTCTTTAAATTTTGACGCGGCCTATAGCCCACTGTGATTGACACAAAAATTAATTGGATAGCAGAAATAGTATAGTTATAGTAGTGAACTAAAGGGGTTAACTGTAAAGCCTTTTGGCTATAGTGTTCATCTCAAATTTTAGCGCTGGCCAAATAATGCTGAAATGAATATTGCACATTTTATGAATAATTGCCAACAGTACGTTCCCTCACACGGGGCACCACGTGTAGTGCTTCATTTAACATATAGGGAGTTTTGAATAGGGAGTTTTGTGTTTTTGTGTGTTTCCTCATGTTTGTCTGTAGGTTCCTGGTGGGTAGAGCTATAATCAACACTACTGGGAGCACCTGATCATGTGTTTTATATGCTCTCTTTTCTTTTCGGCTCTCCTGCTTAGGAGCACCATATTTCTGTTTAGTTGGTCTCGGCCTGCTTAGATTATGTCAGAATTTTAGGTATAGTTTGGTACTTGGATAATAAATTGATTAATTTTTGCAGTTTTTGCAGTCTCTCTTGTTTTGCTCATGGCTCATGAGCTGGGCCATAACAGCAACTCTGATTAATTTACTTAATAGTTAACACAATTACCATAACAGCTAGTAATGGTCTAAGGATTTTAAAGTCCTCGACAGAGCAGAGGTTGGACACATTCAAAGCAAAACTTGCTGTGGCCACGCTAGTGCACAAAAGTAACAAACTAAAACAATAAACAACAAGCTCACATGTGGAAGTCGTTCTTATGCTTACCGGAAAAGTAGTTCCACTGACCTAAGCTGTTTCATAGCACCACAGTGATTAAGGGCAACAAAATGCAGGCAGGTTAGCAACACCAACTCCTGAGCCAACAACCTCATCACACACTGACCCAACACACATTTCCCCAGAGATGTGAAAGCCTCTCCCCAAACAAATGCTTTCCTCAGGCTGCAGCAACAACATCAGCTTTTGGTACTCACCACAACAGACCACTGATGAAACCAACAATACAACACTACAGCTGAAGCTGACCAAGCAACCATACTATGCAGGATTCTGGAGTATCCCGGACGAGCCCCCATTTGTTACAACCCTGGCTCTCAGGTTGAAACAAAGGAGAGAAGACACACAAAGCTCTATCAATATTTCAGTGTTTATTTAACTAAACAACCCAAAAGGAACATAACGTGGGTGTGTGTTGCGTCAAATGTAGTGCGGGTGTGTGTGTTTGCATGTGTATATGTATATAAGGAAACAAACACCAAACTTCAGCAGGTTGTAGGCCATAGCAGCAGTCAGCTGCTCAGCCACCAGAGAGAGAGCAGACTGACTGAGGCGGCCTTTTATCAATGAAGCCACACCCTAAGGTGTGGTCTGCTTAGGACGGCCCACTGCTTCCTGGTTCTCCTGGAAGGCACTGAGAAGTGAAGCAGAGAGATCAACAGGGACGTCACAATTCAAAAGTCTTTTATTCACTTGTGTACTATATACAGGTGTGTGTGTGTCTGTGTGTGTGTGTAAGTGTGTGTGTGTGTGTGTGTGTGTGTGTTTGAGTGTGTGAATGACTTAAATAACAAAAGCATAATCGTCACTAGGATTCAAAGTACCATGCCATGCTCAACTCCGTCAGCCGGGGACGGACGGACACTCATCGCCGTCAGCCAGGAGCTCCTCGCCGTCAACCGGGGGAAGGACGGACGGACGCTCGTCACCGTCACCCGCGGAGTGTAGCGGCGCTGACTTAGCGGTATAGCTGCGCCGCTGTTCCACCGTCTGGGGAGAACCCTGCCTAGTTTGGCGTCCCTTGAGGTGATGGCGGTGCCGCATACCCACGCGGTTCGTGTCCCGCTGGTGGTCTGGTGTGCTATGGAGCATTCACGGCAGGGCCAGGAAGCATAGGAGCTTGGACGGGCACGGAGATGGTGACAGCTCAACCGAACATAGGCAGGTGCCGTAGGCTGGCAGGCAGGCAGGCAAGCTGGAAGGAGGGAGCAGTAGAAACACTGTCACAAACAGATGCAGGTCAACAAACAGAGCTACACAAGCTAATGACTTGAATGAACTATACAAGCACGATGTGCCAGGATCTAGAACTCAAAATACCAGAGGTGGGGGAGTCAGACTCGAGTCGCAAATTTGAGGACTTGAGACTTACTTGACTAACACCGATGAAAAACTCGACTTGACTCCGGCTTTGCATTAATAGCTTGAGACTTGACTTAGCCTTGACATAGATGACTCGAAAGCTGGCGCATGTTGAGATGTTAGTTTCGTTTTTGATACTTTGCCCTCTGCCACTGTATGACGCGGAGTGTGTCAGAGTGGCACTGTGGCTGACAGGATCAGAGGAGGAGAGGCAGCATGAAGGGAGCTCCGAAAATCATCACATTTGGATTCAAAGATTTTTTCATGTCTGGGTGATTTTGGCCGCCGTCTTGGTCAAAGCGTGTATGTGTTTCAGATATAGTGTCTTCAGTGCGCACAGACATTATTTTAAATGTAGGCACGCATTTACGCGCTCACAACCCAACATTTTTCCCTCCGCCTCTGAGATGTAGAATGTGTTTTATAGAAGAGAAACACACAACACACATTTCAGGACAGAACAGACATGTCCTGTGATTTTCAGCCTCAATACCTGAGAGTAATATTCTCAGCTGTCAGGATGTGCAGTATGCTGCAGTCCCAGGGTTGATATTAATCTAATCTTATTCTTGTATTTATGGGTTTGAAAAACTAAAATTGATCAGCTATGCACATACATATTATTGACTAACCACCCTCTTCTGTTTACTGCGCCTACAGATATGAAGAATACATTCATACAAACTTCTTGTGACTTGTTTGACCTTAGCCATGACTCGACTTGACTTGCTTGATTTTCATCAATAGTAACTTTGGGCTTGCTTGAGACTTGAAGGTTAAGACTTGTGACTTGCTTATGACTTGCATGTATGTGACTTACTCCCACCTCTGCAAAATACCGCTATGGCTGATAGTAAGATCTGGTGAAGAGTGGCTGAAGGTCCAGACGCTTTTTAGAGAGGTTGATTACTGGATGTGTCCCACCTGGCGCTTCCTGCTGGAGAGAGTAGCCACACCCATGCACAGACAACACAGACTGCTGGATTATTAGCAGGACCTCGCATCCTAGCTATGAGAAGTCCTCTTTGGGCCTACTGGAAATGCAGCTGGCAGCTGTTAGGCCCAGAAGAATCAATGAGAAGATAACTTTAGAGCAGGCGGCCCGTGGAGAGAGGTGGAGAAGAGAGAGAACTAAGAAAGGTGATGGAGTTTTAACTATCTGGTTAGTTGAAGGTCTGTCACCCTTACCAATAGTAGCTCAAATCTGTGTCTCTTGGCAGTCTTTTTTCAAAATAGGTGTATAAACTGGGGAATTCTGGGAAACTGAGTTCAGTTCACAGTCCATTTTTGAAATCCACCACAAACTACTATGTCTGTGCTCAAGGTTGTCATTGTGGTCAGCCACACTTTCGTTTTTCAAGTGCCTGTATGTGATTCAGCATGTTTGAAACAGTGTTCAGTACTCATAATAAATGCATGAGTTGATATGAATGTCAAGTTTGTTGTTACAGAGAAAGCATCAATGTCACTGTGCAGAGCTTGGAAAAGGTGACCATCCACTAAGCTGCCATCTTCTTTTAACCACTCCTGCTTTTGTAGCCTGTAACATTTTAAATCTCCTGCCACATATCTCTGGTTCTGTTAGAGTTGAGGTCTCTCTCCAGCCTCTGCTGATGTTTCCTCTTTGACTCCTTGATGCCAGCTTTAGTCTTGCTCTGGCATTGTTGTATGTTCCTTGTCACCTGACCAAAAGGCAGCTGTTTGGCTCTGGATAGAGCCCTCATCAATGCAACTCTGGATGGAAATAAGTCTTGTGACATTACATAAGCTTATAAATGATGCTACAGTGAATGCATGCCATAATAAAGCCCAAGGCAGTCCAACCAAATATTAGAATGTGGAAAGCCTTTGTAGCTGCCAGGGATATTTTCTGCCAAATTATATGTCACAAGTCGAGAGGGAACGGTCATGTCACAAAGTGATGCCTGAAGCTTAAATGAAGCTGTGAGTTTTGTGTACAAATTGGTAGCTGAGCTGGTATGTGGTTTATGCTTGTTTGTTGTTTTGGTTTGTGTTCAGTGACTGTTCTGCTCCGTTTGACACACTGGAACAGCATCTGTCCATGTTCTGGCACCTTTAAATTTAAAAATAAAGCAGTGTTCCTGTCATGCGGTATACACCTGATCATTCTGATTCAGATGGATTCTGATTCTGACATACAGTACTTTGCAAAAGTTTTAGGCAGGTGTGAAACGTTGCTGTAAACAAAAAATGCTTTAAAAAATGGAAGTGTGAATAGTTTATTTTAATCAATTAATAAAATGCAATAAATGAACAGAAGAGAAATCTAAATGTAGTCAACATTTGGTGTGACCACACTTTGGTGTTCATTGTTGCCTGCAGACACTCATTATTGTACCGCTCTCCAGTCCTTTGACAAACAAACTGCCTTCTGCTACAGTCAAATATTTCAAATTTTGACTCATCAGTCCAGAGCATCTGCTGCCATGTTTCTAAGTTTTAGCGCATATTGAGTTGCTTGGCCTTGTTTCCATGTCAGATGAATCTCTTCCATTAAGCATGAAGTTAATGTAAGTGAGAAAAGACTCCTGAATCAGTTTCTTTTAGAAAACCCATTTTTCCAAGTTGTTAGTTCATTGTGTAATCCTGCTGTCAAACAAACCGAAACAACCAACATGTTAAATACAGCAGCTCAGTCAGGGACATAAAGCTTCAAACTCCGACGCTATGCTGACCACTTTAGTGCAGAGCTGCATGTAAATGTCTCCACAGTCAGTTTAGTAATAATGCATGATGATATGTTGCTGACACACAGTTAACATATTATGAGGTTTGGTCTAATGCGAACATTCAGACAGAAAATCAGTCCAGTGTTTAAATCATCCAACCACCTTCCAGACCTTTGTCTCTCTTCATACTGCTGCACTTGAGAACTGGCTGCTGTGATGAGAACAGGCTGCTGTGTTGAGAACTGGCTGCTGTGATGAGAACAGGCTGCTGTGTTGAGAACAGGCTGCTGTACTGAGAACAGGCTGCTGTACTGAGAACAGGCTGTTGTGCTGAGAACAGGCTACTGTACTGAGAACAGGCTGCTATACTGAGAACAGGCTGCTGTACTGAGAACAGGCTGCTGTACTGAAAACAGGTTGCTGTACTGAGAACAGGCTGCTGTACTGGGAACAGGCTGTTGTGCTGAGAACAGGCTACTGTACTGAGAACAGGCTGCTATACTGAGAACAGGCTGCTGTACTGAGAACAGGCTGCTGTACTGAAAACAGGTTGCTGTACTGAGAACAGGCTGTTGTGCTGAGAATAGGTTGCTGTACTGAGAACAGGCTGCTATACTGAGAACAGGCTGCTGTACTGAGAACAGGCTGCTGTACTGAAAACAGGCTGCTGTACTGAGAACAGGCTGTTGTGCTGAGAACAGGCTACTGTACTGAGAACAGGCTGCTGTGATGAGAACAGGCTGTTGTGTTGAGAACAGGCTGTTGTAATGAGAACAGGCTGCTGTGATGAGAACAGGCTGCTGTGTTGAGAACAGGCTGCTGTGTTGAGAACAGGCTGTTGTGTTGAGAACAGGCTACTGTGTTGAGAACAGACTCCTGTGTTGAGAACAGGCTGCTGTGATGAGAACAGGCTGCTGTGTTGAGAACAGGCTGCTGTGTTGAGAACAGGCTACTGTGATGAGAACAGGCTACTGTGATGAGAACAGGCTGTTGTGTTGGGAACAGGCTACCGTGATGAGAACAGGCTACTGTGTTGAGAACAGGCTGCTGTGATGAGAACAGGCTGCTGTGTTGAGAACAGGCTACTGTGATGAGAACAGGCTACTGTGATGAGAACAGGCTACTGTGTTGAGAACAGGCTGTTGTGATGAGAACAGGCTGCTGTGTTGAGAACAGGCTACTGTGATGAGAACAGGCTACTGTGTTGAGAACAGGCTGTTGTGTTGGGAACAGGCTACCGTGATGAGAACAGGCTACTGTGTTGAGAACAGGCTACTGTGATGAGAACAGGCTACTGTGATGAGAACAGGCTACTGTGTTGAGAACAGGCTGCTGTGATGAGAACAGGCTGCTGTGTTGAGAACAGGCTGCTGTGTTGAGAACAGGCTACTGTGATGAGAACAGGCTACTGTGTTGAGAACAGGCTGTTGTGTTGGGAACAGGCTACCGTGATGAGAACAGGCTACTGTGTTGAGAACAGGCTGCTGTGATGAGAACAGGCTGCTGTGTTGAGAACAGGCTACTGTGATGAGAACAGGCTACTGTGATGAGAACAGGCTACTGTGTTGAGAACAGGCTGTTGTGATGAGAACAGGCTACTGTGTTGAGAACAGGCTGCTGTGATGAGAACAGGCTGCTGTGATGAGAACAGGCTGCTGTGTTGAGAACAGGCTACCGTGATGAGAACAGGCTACTGTGTTGAGAACAGGCTGTTGTGATGAGAACAGGCTACTGTGTTGAGAACAGGCTGCTGTGATGAGAACAGGCTGCTGTGATGAGAACAGGCTGCTGTGATGAGAACAGGCTGCTGTGTTGAGAACAGGCTACCGTGATGAGAACAGGCTACTGTGTTGAGAACAGGCTGTTGTGATGAGAACAGGCTACTGTGTTGAGAACAGGCTGCTGTGTTGAGAACAGGCTGCTGTGATGAGAACAGACTGCTGTGATGAGAACAGGCTGCTGTACTGAGAACAGGCTGCTGTGATGAGAACAGGCTGCTGTGTTGAGAACAGGCTGCTGTGATGAGAACAGACTGCTGTGTTGAGAACAGGCTGCTGTGTTGAGAACAGGCTGCTGTGGTGAGAACAGGCTGCTGTGATGAGAACAGGCTGCTGTGTTGAGAACAGGCTGCTGTGATGAGAACAGACTGCTGTGATGAGAACAGGCTGCTGTACTGAGAACAGGCTGCTGTGATGAGAACAGGCTGCTGTGTTGAGAACAGGCTGCTGTGATGAGAACAGGCTGCTGTGTTGAGAACAGGCTGCTGTGATGAGAACAGGCTGCTGTGATGAGAACAGGCTGCTGTGTTGAGAACAGGCTGCTGTGATGAGAACAGACTGCTGTGATGAGAACAGGCTGCTGTACTGAGAACAGGCTGCTGTGATGAGAACAGACTGCTGTGATGAGAACAGGCTGCTGTACTGAGAACAGGCTGCTGTGATGAGAACAGGCTGCTGTGTTGAGAACAGGCTGCTGTGATGAGAACAGACTGCTGTGTTGAGAACAGGCTGCTGTGTTGAGAACAGGCTGCTGTGGTGAGAACAGGCTGCTGTGATGAGAACAGGCTGTTGTGTTGAGAACAGGCTGCTGTGTTGAGAACAGGTTGCTGTACTGAGAACAGGCTACTGTGATGAGAACAGGCTGCTGTGATGAGAACAGACTGCTGTGTTGAGAACAGGCTGCTGTGATGAGAACAGGCTGCTGTGATGAGAACAGGCTGCTGTGATGAGAACAGGCTGTTGTAATGAGAACAGGCTGTTGTGATGAGAACAGGCTGCTGTGTTGAGAACAGGCTGCTGTGATGAGAACAGGCTGCTGTGATGAGAACAGGCTGCTGTGATGAGAACAGGCTGTTGTGTTGAGAACAGGCTGCTGTGTTGAGAACAGGTTGCTGTACTGAGAACAGGCTGCTGTGATGAGAACAGGCTGTTGTGTTGAGAACAGGCTGTTGTAATGAGAACAGGCTGCTGTGTTGAGAACAGGCTGCTGTGTTGAGAACAGGCTGTTGTGTTGAGAACAGGCTACTGTGTTGAGAACAGACTCCTGTGTTGAGAACAGACTCCTGTGTTGAGAACAGGCTGCTGTGTTGAGAACAGGCTACTGTGTTGAGAACAGACTCCTGTGTTGAGAACAGGCTGCTGTGATGAGAACAGGCTGCTGTGTTGAGAACAGGCTGCTGTGTTGAGAACAGGCTACTGTGATGAGAACAGGCTACTGTGATGAGAACAGGCTGCTGTGTTGAGAACAGGCTGCTGTGATGAGAACAGGCTGCTGTGATGAGAACAGGCTGCTGTGTTGAGAACAGGCTGCTGTGTTGAGAACAGGCTGTTGTAATGAGAACAGGCTGCTGTGATGAGAACAGGCTGCTGTGTTGAGAACAGGCTGCTGTGTTGAGAACAGGCTGCTGTGTTGAGAACAGGCTGTTGTGTTGAGAACAGGCTACTGTGTTGAGAACAGACTCCTGTGTTGAGAACAGGCTGCTGTGATGAGAACAGGCTGCTGTGTTGAGAACAGGCTGCTGTGTTGAGAACAGGCTACTGTGATGAGAACAGGCTACTGTGATGAGAACAGGCTGTTGTGTTGGGAACAGGCTACCGTGATGAGAACAGGCTACTGTGTTGAGAACAGGCTGTTGTGATGAGAACAGGCTACTGTGTTGAGAACAGACTCCTGTGTTGAGAACAGGCTGCTGTGATGAGAACAGGCTGCTGTGTTGAGAACAGGCTACTGTGATGAGAACAGGCTACTGTGATGAGAACAGGCTGTTGTGTTGGGAACAGGCTACCGTGATGAGAACAGGCTACTGTGTTGAGAACAGGCTGTTGTGATGAGAACAGGCTACTGTGTTGAGAACAGACTCCTGTGTTGAGAACAGGCTGCTGTGATGAGAACAGGCTGCTGTGTTGAGAACAGGCTGCTGTGTTGAGAACAGGCTGTTGTGTTGAGAACAGACTCCTGTGTTGAGAACAGGCTACTGTGATGAGAACAGGCTACTGTGTTGAGAACAGGCTGTTGTGATGAGAACAGGCTACTGTGATGAGAACAGACTCCTGTGTTGAGAACAGGCTGCTGTGATGAGAACAGGCTGCTGTGATGAGAACAGGCTGCTGTGTTGAGAACAGGCTACTGTGATGAGAACAGGCTACTGTGATGAGAACAGGCTACTGTGATGAGAACAGGCTACTGTGATGAGAACAGGCTGTTGTGTTGGGAACAGGCTACCGTGATGAGAACAGGCTACTGTGTTGAGAACAGGCTGTTGTGATGAGAACAGGCTACTGTGTTGAGAACAGACTCCTGTGTTGAGAACAGGCTGCTGTGATGAGAACAGGCTGCTGTGTTGAGAACAGGCTGCTGTGTTGAGAACAGGCTACTGTGATGAGAACAGGCTACTGTGTTGAGAACAGGCTGTTGTGATGAGAACAGGCTACTGTGTTGAGAACAGACTCCTGTGTTGAGAACAGGCTGCTGTGATGAGAACAGGCTGCTGTGATGAGAACAGGCTGCTGTGTTGAGAACAGGCTACTGTGATGAGAACAGGCTACTGTGATGAGAACAGGCTGTTGTGTTGGGAACAGGCTACCGTGATGAGAACAGGCTACTGTGATGAGAACAGGCTGTTGTGTTGAGAACAGGCTACCGTGATGAGAACAGGCTACTGTGATGAGAACAGGCTGTTGTGTTGAGAACAGGCTACCGTGATGAGAACAGGCTGCTGTGGTGAGAACAGGCTGCTGTGTTGAGAACAGGCTGTTGTGATGAGAACAGGCTACTGTGTTGAGAACAGGCTGCTGTGTTGAGAACAGGCTGCTGTGTTGAGAACAGGCTACTGTGTTGAGAACAGGCTGCTGTGATGAGAACAGGCTACTGTGTTGAGAACAGACTCCTGTGTTGAGAACAGGCTGCTGTGATGAGAACAGGCTGCTGTGTTGAGAACAGGCTGTTGTGATGAGAACAGGCTACTGTGTTGAGAACAGACTCCTGTGATGAGAACAGGCTGCTGTGATGAGAACAGGCTGCTGTGTTGAGAACAGGCTGCTGTGATGAGAACAGGCTACTGTGATGAGAACAGGCTGTTGTGTTGGGAACAGGCTACCGTGATGAGAACAGGCTACTGTGATGAGAACAGGCTGTTGTGTTGAGAACAGGCTACTGTGATGAGAACAGGCTGTTGTGTTGAGAACAGGCTACTGTGATGAGAACAGGCTACTGTGTTGAGAACAGACTCCTGTGTTGAGAACAGGCTGCTGTGTTGAGAACAGGCTGCTGTGTTGAGAACAGGCTGCTGTGATGAGAACAGGCTGCTGTGTTGAGAACAGGCTACTGTGTTGAGAACAGGCTACTGTGATGAGAACAGGCTGCTGTGTTGAGAACAGGCTACTGTGATGAGAACAGGCTACTGTGATGAGAACAGGCTACTGTGATGAGAACAGGCTGTTGTGTTGGGAACAGGCTACCGTGATGAGAACAGGCTACTGTGTTGAGAACAGGCTGTTGTGATGAGAACAGGCTACTGTGTTGAGAACAGACTCCTGTGTTGAGAACAGGCTGCTGTGATGAGAACAGGCTGCTGTGTTGAGAACAGGCTGCTGTGTTGAGAACAGGCTACTGTGATGAGAACAGGCTACTGTGTTGAGAACAGGCTGTTGTGATGAGAACAGGCTACTGTGTTGAGAACAGACTCCTGTGTTGAGAACAGGCTGCTGTGATGAGAACAGGCTGCTGTGATGAGAACAGGCTGCTGTGTTGAGAACAGGCTACTGTGATGAGAACAGGCTACTGTGATGAGAACAGGCTGTTGTGTTGGGAACAGGCTACCGTGATGAGAACAGGCTACTGTGATGAGAACAGGCTGTTGTGTTGAGAACAGGCTACCGTGATGAGAACAGGCTACTGTGATGAGAACAGGCTGTTGTGTTGAGAACAGGCTACCGTGATGAGAACAGGCTGCTGTGGTGAGAACAGGCTGCTGTGTTGAGAACAGGCTGTTGTGATGAGAACAGGCTACTGTGTTGAGAACAGGCTGCTGTGTTGAGAACAGGCTGCTGTGTTGAGAACAGGCTACTGTGTTGAGAACAGGCTGCTGTGATGAGAACAGGCTACTGTGTTGAGAACAGACTCCTGTGTTGAGAACAGGCTGCTGTGATGAGAACAGGCTGCTGTGTTGAGAACAGGCTGTTGTGATGAGAACAGGCTACTGTGTTGAGAACAGACTCCTGTGATGAGAACAGGCTGCTGTGATGAGAACAGGCTGCTGTGATGAGAACAGGCTACTGTGATGAGAACAGGCTGTTGTGTTGGGAACAGGCTACCGTGATGAGAACAGGCTACTGTGATGAGAACAGGCTGTTGTGTTGAGAACAGGCTACTGTGTTGAGAACAGACTCCTGTGATGAGAACAGGCTGCTGTGTTGAGAACAGGCTGCTGTGATGAGAACAGGCTACTGTGATGAGAACAGGCTGTTGTGTTGGGAACAGGCTACTGTGTTGAGAACAGACTCCTGTGATGAGAACAGGCTGCTGTGTTGAGAACAGGCTGCTGTGATGAGAACAGGCTACTGTGATGAGAACAGGCTGTTGTGATGAGAACAGGCTACTGTGTTGAGAACAGACTCCTGTGATGAGAACAGGCTGCTGTGTTGAGAACAGGCTGCTGTGATGAGAACAGGCTACTGTGATGAGAACAGGCTGTTGTGTTGGGAACAGGCTACCGTGATGAGAACAGGCTACTGTGATGAGAACAGGCTGTTGTGTTGAGAACAGGCTACTGTGATGAGAACAGGCTGTTGTGTTGAGAACAGGCTACTGTGATGAGAACAGGCTACTGTGTTGAGAACAGACTCCTGTGTTGAGAACAGGCTGCTGTGTTGAGAACAGGCTGCTGTGTTGAGAACAGGCTGCTGTGATGAGAACAGGCTGCTGTGTTGAGAACAGGCTACTGTGTTGAGAACAGGCTACTGTGATGAGAACAGGCTGCTGTGTTGAGAACAGACTCCTGTGATGAGAACAGGCTGCTGTGTTGAGAACAGGCTGCTGTGATGAGAACAGGCTGTTGTGTTGAGAACAGGCTGCTGTGTTGAGAACAGGCTGCTGTGATGAGAACAGACTGCTGTGATGAGAACAGGCTGCTGTGATGAGAACAGGCTGCTGTGATGAGAACAGACTGCTGTGATGAGAACAGGCTGCTGTGTTGAGAACAGACTGCTGTGATGAGAACAGGCTGCTGTGATGAGAACAGGCTGCTGTGATGAGAACAGGCTGTTGTGTTGAGAACAGGCTGCTGTGTTGAAAACAGGCTGTTGTGTTGAGAACAGGCTGCTGTGGTGAGAACAGGCTGCTGTGATGAGAACAGGCTGCTGTGTTGAGAACAGGCTGCTGTGTTGAGAACAGACTGCTGTGATGAGAACAGACTGCTGTGTTGAGAACAGGCTGCTGTGTTGAGAACAGGCTACTGTGTTGAGAACAGGCTGTTGTGTTGAGAACAGGCTGCTGTGGTGAGAACAGGCTGTTGTGTTGAGAACAGGCTGCTGTGGTGAGAACAGGCTGTTGTGTTGAGAACAGGCTACTGTGATGAGAACAGGCTGTTGTGTTGAGAACAGGCTACTGTGATGAGAACAGGCTGCTGTGTTGAGAACAGGCTGTTGTGTTGAGAACAGGCTGCTGTGGTGAGAACAGGCTGTTGTGTTGAGAACAGGCTACTGTGATGAGAACAGGCTGTTGTGTTGAGAACAGGCTGTTGTGTTGAGAACAGGCTGCTGTGTTGAGAACAGGCTGCTGTGTTGAGAACAGGCTGCTGTGTTGAGAACAGGCTGTTGTGTTGAGAACAGGCTGCTGTGGTGAGAACAGGCTGCTGTGTTGAGAACAGGCTGTTGTGTTTGGAACAGGCTACCGTGATGAGAACAGGCTGCTGTGATGAGAACAGGCTGTTGTGTTGAGAACAGGCTACTGTGATGAGAACAGGCTGTTGTGTTGAGAACAGGCTACTGTGTTGAGAACAGACTCCTGTGTTGAGAACAGGCTACTGTGATGAGAACAGGCTGCTGTGTTAAGAACAGGCTGCTGTGATGAGAACAGGCTGTTGTGTTGAGAACAGGCTGCTGTGATGAGAACAGGCTGTTGTGTTGAGAACAGGCTGCTGTGGTGAGAACAGGCTGCTGTGGTGAGAACAGGCTGCTGTGGTGAGAACAGGCTGCTGTGGTGAGAACAGGCTGTTGTGTTGAGAACAGGCTGCTGTGGTGAGAACAGGCTGCTGTGGTGAGAACAGGCTGCTGTGTTGAGAACAGGCTGTTGTGTTGAGAACAGGCTGCTGTGTTGAGAACAGGCTGCTGTGTTGAGAACAGGCTGTTGTGTTGAGAACAGGCTGCTGTGGTGAGAACAGGCTGCTGTGTTGAGAACAGGCTGTTGTGTTGAGAACAGGCTGCTGTGATGAGAACAGGCTGTTGTGTTGAGAACAGGCTGCTGTGGTGAGAACAGGCTGCTGTGGTGAGAACAGGCTGCTGTGTTGAGAACAGGCTGTTGTGTTGAGAACAGGCTGTTGTGATGAGAACAGGCTGCTGTGGTGAGAACAGGCTGCTGTGTTGAGAACAGGCTGTTGTGTTGAGAACAGGCTGCTGTGGTGAGAACAGGCTACCGTGATGAGAACAGGCTGCTGTGATGAGAACAGGCTGTTGTGTTGAGAACAGGCTACTGTGATGAGAACAGGCTGTTGTGTTGAGAACAGGCTGTTGTGTTGAGAACAGGCTGTTGTGGTGAGAACAGGCTGCTGTGGTGAGAACAGGCTGCTGTGATGAGAACAGGCTGTTGTGTTGAGAACAGGCTGCTGTGGTGAGAACAGGCTGCTGTGGTGAGAACAGGCTGCTGTGTTGAGAACAGGCTGTTGTGTTGAGAACAGGCTGTTGTGATGAGAACAGGCTGCTGTGGTGAGAACAGGCTGCTGTGTTGAGAACAGGCTGTTGTGTTGAGAACAGGCTGCTGTGGTGAGAACAGGCTACCGTGATGAGAACAGGCTGCTGTGATGAGAACAGGCTGTTGTGTTGAGAACAGGCTACTGTGATGAGAACAGGCTGCTGTGGTGAGAACAGGCTGCTGTGTTGAGAACAGGCTGTTGTGTTGAGAACAGACTCCTGTGTTAAGAACAGGCTACTGTGATGAGAACAGGCTGCAACTACACACAATTCAGTTTGCATGTTGAAAAAACTGAACTTCACATGCATGCATTTACTCAGTACCTGTACTTACAAAGTTTTCTCACAAAACGTGATGGTCAATAACATATGTTGTTTTAAAGGTTAAACACACAACCAAACTGACTTACTGCAACATCAATAATAATTCCATATTAAAAAATGTTCAGGTTTATCAGTCACAAAGGGCACTTTAGTACACAAGTTTTAGACTGCAGATCAGTTAAATTCACTTTGATAATAACACATATTGAACCTGTAAAAAAAAACCTAGTATTTTCACAGTATTAGTACCTTTCCTTGAATAAAAGATGTTAATACTTCCTCTGTTATTATTATTTGACACAAATAGTGTAATCAAAATCAGTAACAGTTACACACAAATATGAACCTGGATGTTCCCACCAGGTTCTTTTCAGTTTTGTTTCTTAATAAATGTTAACAGTGTGTTTTTCTTTGGGATTCCACAGTGAAGGTCCACTCAGTCACTACTGGTCGGACCTTTGGTGCTGATGATGAAATACTGATAAAAGTGAAGAATATGAGACGGCCAACAAAGGTGGAGACCACAGACTATCAGGAGTGTGACATCATCATCGTCTTCTGTCCAATCACATCTCGTGCTGGATCAGATGTGCCAGCAGCCATGAGAGAGATTCCAGGTGATGAAAGATTTGTTTCTAACTCTCTCTTATTGTTATCAGACTAATCTGTACAGGGATTATGTTCAGATTATATTCTGATGATAGTCTCCAACTGTCAGAACCAGAGTTCATGTTCTGTCTGAGCCTGTAGTTCTGGTTCTGCAGCTGTACGTACAGTCAGTGAACATGTACACAGTTAGCTCAGATACTTTTCTCTTCTACTTCTACATTTACAAACCCTTCAGTGACAGCAGTGAAGAACACTGCAGCAGATTCAAACATGAGTCCTCAAGTCACTTCACAGCAGCTCTGTGTTCAGCTCCACTACAAACTATCACTCTTTAATATCTTTAACATACAGGTTGTTTGTTAGAAAATTGTGTGAGGGGACACATTAAATCACTGTAAGGTAAAAGTGTCGACATATTACTGAGCAAACAGTCACAAATAATGCAGCTTAATTCGTTATATTGCCGTTCTGTGAGAGGTCTCTTGAATGTTCAGAGGCATCTATGAACTTGTTATTGCCTGTGTCGTTCAATTGTTTTATATGTGTGTTTTGAACATCTCTTAACTTAGTCTCATATTTTGTCTTTTCAGGTGATAAACGTGTCATTTTAGTGCTGATGCATCACACCAGAGATGTCAACTTTTCCACTGATTTCAAAAAGTGGAGTGAAACCTATCAGAACGTTGTGTTGGATGTTCATGTTCTCTTCCATGAGACTCAGCCGGGATTACTGAAGTGTCCAAGAAATGATGACGCAGTTCATCACATACAAGAAGTGTTAAAAGCTCTCAGTAAAAGTAGGTTTGGATGACTAGTTCTAGTTTTGTGTGAAGCAAAAGGCAACAGATTAATGACTGCAGGCAGATAAATGTCTGTGTCGTCCTCTGACAGATTAAATCATCACTTAACAAACAGTCCTGTTGATCGTTGGTGTCAAATACTGAAGTGATAAAGTTGTTAATCCTGCTAAAGTTCATGAAATGTGTGCTGTATAAACTTCATCATGATGTCATCCTGTAACCATCAGTCACTTTCTGTGTGGAAAACAGGAAACAGCTTGTTTGAGTATATTTTATTCCGTTCACACATTAATAATATATAATAACAATAGTAATAATGTGCTTTTATTGTGACACTGCCTTTAAAGTTTCAGATCCATAAAAGTTGTCCTGCAGTTTGTCTTTAACTCTTCGTCTGCAGCCGCTTTAATTAAAGATTTGATTGACGAGTCAAAGGCCGTTAAAAAAAAAGCGAATGGTTATTTGACTTTCAGTACATTTCTGTCCTTCATACAGACATGTTAAATTTAGAGATTAAATATTTATTTCTTCATTGAAATTTAACCTATCCTCACATTGTGTTGATAAAGCCTCTATGCTGCAGATAAACCCGTTTTTAAAGTGCCAGTGGAGACACTCTGTCTCACCTGTAGCTGCATTTTTCAACAAAACTCTAGACCTGTAGAGGAGAGGCTACAGCTACTTTAGCCCTTTTTACGCCTGCTGTGAGTGATCCGATCACAAGTGGGGAGAGATTTAGGTTGGTCAGTTCACACCTGGTATTAAATGTGTCGCGACTGAGTGACCACCTGTGATAAGATGTCTCTTCCTGCTCATATGAATGTGTGGAACATTTGCTGAATTTACAAGATGGTCCAAATAATGAAGAATTAGTCAGAGACAGAGTTTCACAAAGTTTAAAAATGTTCTCATAGTAGAAGCCTATATTGGTTTCTTTCTCTTGTAAATTCAGCAGATGTTCATCATGTGTCTTGGTCCCAGTGATGTGACAAGTGGTCACAATTGTAATATCAGGCATGAGCTGAGAGGCTTAAGCTGTGGATTTGTAATGGTGAAACCAGATGTGACAAACTCCAAACTCGGCTTTAAAACAAGTGTGTGTGTATACAGATAATATGCTGGGATGTAATTAAGTACATTTACTGTAGAAGCCTACTTGATGTACTCTTACTTTCCTTGAGTATTTCCACCATCTGCCCTTCATACCTCCACTTTACTACATTCAAGATAAATATTGTACTTTTCACTCGACTAGTTACTGTTTTACTAGGTTGGTCATTTTTAAATGTATTTACTTTAACAGCTGTCTGGTTTTTAAAAAAAAGAAAGTGCAGAATATAATACTAATTATTTGACCAAGTTGATACGCTGTCAACCCCTAAACAGTGTTAATGGTCTTGCATTTTTTCATAGTGCTTTTTCCAGTCTAAAGCTGGGAAAGAATAGTCTGTTATGAGGAAGAAGAAAAGAGAAAAAAAGAGAAAAAATGAGAGAAAATGATATGAAACAAAATGATTCTCACTCCTGCTGCATTTTACGGAGCCCCAGACATGACATGGTCAAAAAAAAAATAATGGCCACAATATAGCTATAACGTGCGCACGAAATACTCATTCATGGCCATGAAGTAGGTATAATGTGCGCACGAAATCCAAATTAATAATATTAATATCATTCCTGGACAGCTGGGTAAGCAAATCGAGCGCACCTTCTCTACAAACTGCAATAGCCTACGTGATGTCCTTAAGTTGAGTGCCTTATCTTATTCTGTTCTTGTCAATATCTTGTTATCCCTTAATTAGGCAGTGCCTTTCACTGATCATCTCCTTTGAAAGTAGCATCATGTGTGTCAGACTCTCAGCTGAGGGAATACAGAGGCTATATGAGCCGCAGCATTTAATGATGCCACTGAACGCAGCCTTGCAGTTACAGTAGCACTCCCTCTATGTATCGCGTTGCCAAGGGAACAAATCAGTGATCAGAATCTAGTTTGTATTGATTTGTAGGTTGTTGTTGCTCTGACTGAATTACTAAAGTTGTCTGTGGTGTTCTCTGGACATTTGTCTTTCAATAAAATTATAGATGATTAAAAGTTCACTATGTTATAAGCCTAATTAAATAACTGCCTAAATGCGGGATAAAAAGATATTGACTAGAACAGAATAAGAAAAGACACTCACCTTAAGGACATCACGTAGGCTATTGCGGTTTCTAGAGAAGGTGCGCTCGATTTGCTTACCCAGTCGTCCAGGAATTATATTAATTTCTTTAATAAGTATTAATTAATCAATTGTTCTTGTTATTATTTTGTTGTCACAATTTAGTATTTTGTGGCCACGAAGTAGTATTTTGTGCGCACACTTTAGCTATATTGTGGCCAAAATTAAAAAATAGTTTTGAACATGTCATGTCTGGGGCTCCGTAACATTTGAAATACAGCATATTTTTATTTCTATTTATTTATTTTTTCTTTCAATGAGGAGGAAGCAATATCCACAGGAATTCTGGTTCGAGTCCCAGCCTCGGCAGGATTAAGTTGTTTAATATGCACTGTAAATGTCTTTGTGTTGACCTTGTAAACTTGAGTTTATTGAAGACTTTACTTATAAGACTTGTGTACATTAGTATTAAAAAATTAGCTCTGTCTAAATTATTGACTATTACAGTGTTGCATTGAAGCTCACCATGTTTTGCACCAATCTCCACCTAGTGTGTAATTAAAAATTCACCATAGGAGTGAACTGAACTGAGACAGTATTAAAATTGCAAATCTTATGACTAGGTCTTTGGCTTTTGAACTAGTGATACAAAAACATTAATCAGAATTCATCTTGGCCACTGGCAAAATATGATGTTTCATACATTTCTGATAATACTGTATTTTTAACTCCGATTATTTGACAGCTACTCTAGTTACTGTAAGTTGAAAAAAGATTTTTCACACAAAATATAACCACTTTTATTTTTATTTCAAAACAGATTAGTCCAGTTAGAAATTGTTCTCATGGTAAAAACAGAAACATGGTAGAGAGATAACGTTACAATTTCAATATGATTCAAAATCATTATGAATTTGTGGAATAAGAGTTTCTGCACACTGTACAAGGTTAACATCATGATGATAATGATAATCATTTAGGATTTTGCAGCTCCTTTGGAAGGGCGTCTACAGAGGGGCAGTAAACTGTGCCTTTGTACTGGTTGTGTCCAGTCTCTGCTATGCAAAACTGCCCGTATTTCTAGCACGTGTTGTGCTGCACTTTGCAGGTCAGTTTTCAGACAGCTGCAGGAGAAGGAGGGGCAGAGGAGAGGGTGACACCCAGGGCCTGTGGAGCAGCAAAAGGGAAAGGGCTATGTGATGTCATGGGAGCCAGCATCGTCATGGAACAGCTAATGCTGCAGATGCAGTTTTACAGCTGCCTGTGTTCCACCTGAAAAAGGAACTTTCCCCTTCAGCCGCGCCTGGCCCAACAGTGCTGCCAGACAGGTGGTACTGGTGAGCTGGGTGTGGCAGTGGGGGTGCAGACAGGCGCACATTAGCAGGGAAGAGAGGGCTAGCTGCCACACACAAGAGGCTAGGCAAATCCAGCCCCTGCATGATGACTGCGGTGTCCTGCCTCTTCACCCTCTTGTTGTGCCACTGCACCAGGTTGGTATGGCTCGTATCCACCAGCTGCAGGCTCGTACTGGTCATAACTGTCCCATTGGCCAGGATGCGCCACCTAACTTTTCTGTAGACCTCCAGTATGGGATCCCATTTAGAGACTGTGTCACCCCCTTTCTTCCTGAGAGTACAGTTCACTGAGCGCTTTAACACAAAACTATTTAACAGCTTTGAGGCTGTTAACATCAAAGTTAAATTCAGATTCCCAGCCACACCAACACAATGAGAAGTCACTCTATTATTTAATCTCATTAAAACACATGTGAGTTCATAAAAATGAAATATCCTCATAGCAGGTAAGAACATGGTTTTGTACCAATAGTCCAGTCAAGTTTGACTCCTGGTTTCTCTCACACCGCTTCTTACACCGGAGTGCCTACAGATGTCGCCTACTTTGGTGATATGGTCAGCGCAATGCAGTCTATTGCAAAATCTATTACCGGGACTTCTATATAGCTGGTGTTATTTCCCACTGTGTGTGTCAAGCTCCATCAGCCTCGCTGTTCTGCTGCCGCCATTTGGATCCGGAGTCCTCAACACAAAAAGCGCAAGAGTAGACTCTGCAAACAAACAACAATTCAGCAACTTTGGGAGGTCAAGTGCACATCCCCGGTGGGGAGGTAAATTATCACTTTCCTTTCCTCAGGAGATAGTGAGGGTTGAAACCACATCCTCTGGAGATTAGCTTTGCCAGGTGAGACAAGTCGATCCAGCCCACAGCAGGGCTTAGACAGGGTGGCAGTCACCTCCAGCAGCGCAGAAATACCGGACGGCCTCTCCTTCCTCTAGTTCTCCTCCTCTGAAAATGAAAAATCTCTGATTAAAGAGTTCAACAGATGTGTCAATCAGCAACATGTGTTTTTGTTTTGACAAAGGACACAAGCAACCAACACATGCTCACTAGGATTAAAGCAAGCAGTTCATGCAATAGACCGCCCCATAGCACAGAGCAACTATTTTTAAAACTTGAACTGCAAGCAGTTATGAAAGGGTCAAGCCCCCCCTCGCAACGCAGAGCCCACGGAAGTTGGCCCCGAAGGATGATGGGTTCGGGGTAAAAGTGAGGACACAGCCCAACGTCTGAGCCGTGGTATTCGCTGTAATGGGAAGTGAACTGGAAGGCTGAATGTGTCCCGATTTGAATTTGATGTACTAAATCATGCCCACTTTGACCAATCGTTACGTTAGTGGGCGGGGCCTATGTCAGAAAATCTAGCTCTATTTGGGAAATACATGAATATGATGTTTATGAATGTGTTTTTTAAAATGTGGAAGTTAAAGGCAAAAATGCATTTACATCTGTTATAGTGCCACCTATTGACCAATTTGCACCAAATTTGGCAGAAAGTCTCCTGATGACTTCGGGAACGATTGACGTAAGTTTGATGTTGAAAGCATTTAGTTTGACTGAAATATGAAACAATATGCGTTTTTATTTAGCTAGAAAAAAATATTGTTTGGTTATTACTAGCACATTTTTTGGAGTGCCAAAATTCTTTTGACATCTTTTCATTAGACACATCTGGAGATTCAATGTGCAAAGTTTCAGGCAGATGGCGCTTAAACTGTAGGTTTTGCATATGTGGCGCTTTAGTGAATGAAATGTACAGCAGAAGTGGGCGTGCCCTATGTCAGAAAACCCAGCTCTATTCAGGGAACACATGAATTTAAGGTTTGCGAATGTGTTATTTAAAATGTGGAAGTTACAGACAAAAATGCGATTACATTGAGTATAGCGCTACCTAGTGGAGTACAAGTGCAATTTTTGGTATTGGCAAACAGCCTCAGTTAAGAGGAGCAGAGAGCTGCTCCAGCATAGATGCTCAGCTTTGTACTGTAGTTAACAGAGTTCAGAGAAAAAGCTAAATTAAACCACCTAAAACAAGGCTCACGTAAAAAAGTCTAACAGTTCAAGTGTACGTTGTATAGAGTAAATTAACACCGCTTTACATTGCCATCAGACCGGCCTTTCTTTTGGCACTACATTTTCTCAACTATAAAACCTGATGATCTGCAAGCGGCCAAAAATAGGCACTGAAAATAATGGATCAGAAGCTTGCCAGATGGCATCATTGCCACATTCTCAACAAACACAATTTTCTGGGTTTTGACAGCTTTGTAAACTTTTCATTTTTAAAACTAGTTTTTAAGTGTGTGAACAACCTTGCTCCAGAAATACTCTGCAAATTAATAAACAAACAGAGCAGTAGAATTAGAACAAGGGGTGCAACGAGAGGAAACTGTAGAATAGCAAAATGTGAAACCACATTCGGACAATCATCCTTTGCAGTAATAGGCACCAAACTGTGGAATACATTACTATCCGAAAATAAAAAACACACAAAGCTCAAGGTTTTTAACACACAAGTAAAACAATGCCTGAAACTGAATAAACTCTGTGAACATTGACCTGCACATGCATTCGTATGTGCACACACACATTAATTGTTGTCCTTGTTTTTGTCCTTGTGTCTGAGGTATCTGGATGGCAACACATTCTTGAGTTTACTTAGTTTAAATTGAATGATGACTAATAGTTTCTCCTCAAGTGAGTTAAGGAATGCAGACAGAGGGGGGCTCACAACTCCAGGGGCCCTAGAGTAGTTTTTCAACTGTGTGAGGGCTAAAGGTTAGTAGCGGTTGGCCCGCACGCCAAATGGTGGGAGATGTCTAAATGTTTATGTTCCTGTAGAAGGATAGAGGTGTCAATTTTGGGACAAGACCTGAAGTTGACTGCAGCCAAGTTAGATGAGTTATGAGGGATATGCTTAAGGACGACAGGTCAACTCCTCTTTTAGTCTATTGGATAATTTACCAAAGTCACCAATTAGAAGAAGTGGGTGTGTACTGGAAAAGGGACTCTACAGGCTGTTGCAGGAAGAGAAGAGGGGGGTGGCACTTGGCTGATCTCCTGAGAGCAAAGGCAGATAGGAGTTCTGATAGAGCAGAGGGCAAAGCATTTTGGCATTGTTTTGTCCATAGATTTGATAATATCATAAAGCGTCCGCTTCTGATCCGGATGCAGGGCTATAGTTTTTGTTTCAATAAAGATTGCTCTATCATTCCACCCAGCCTTGCCTCCACAGAATGATTTCATCATCAAACTACACGCCGACATCTTTTAGGAGGGAAGCCCAGAAACTACATGTCTCCTGCATTTGATGTGTTCTGTATGTTTATTTGTGTATAACTTTTGGTAAAGGCCTAACCAGGGACAGGGGTTGCAAATTAGTCTTGACTAGAAACCTGCATGCATGGCATCTATTTTATATTTTATATGAAACAATGTACAATGTATTTGTCCCTGCACAATAAACTTCTAAACTAAATATACAAAATATGTAGTGCGAGGCCCAGTTGCTTGACGAGCGGTTAACTTTCAAGAAAAAACAAAACTTAACAATTTCAGACACAGACAGACCATAGAACCTCCGTATCCCTACCGATTAGGGCAACTGTGTAGGGATACGGAGGTTGAGAAAACGTAGTGCCAAAAGAAAGGGTGGTCTGACGGTGAGGTAAAGCGGTGTGAATTTTCTCTATACAACGTACACTTGAACTGTTATAGATTTTTTTTTTCTACGTGGGCCTTGTTTTAGGTGATTAATTTCGCTTTTTCTCTGGACCCCATTGACTGCAGTACAAAGCTGAGCGTCTGGGCTGGAGCGGCTTTCTGCTCCTCCAAACTGAGGCTGCACTGATCGGTGATTACGGTAGGAAACAGATCGACTATAGATATGTACTTTATATGACCCCACTTCAAAAACACCAACTATCCCTTTAACCCGTAAGGTCCATAAAGTTTACTCCATGTCATACTGTATAAACAAAGTCAGTTGACTAGGCACAAATTGTATGGGCTGTGTGGTCCTCGCCTCATTTTCCAGCCATCTGGATCAGAACCATCCTAGATTCAGACAGGTAGGGTAGGATTGATCAAGGAAGTCTGGAGTCTGCTTTGGGTCCTGGTTTAGTGTTGAACCTCCACAGCAGCACTATGGCCAGAACAAACTTAGCAGCTAACATCACTGTAAAACACAGATATGTTGAACTTTTCTTCATCGAACTGTCTGTTGTTGTGACCAGGTTGGACCTGTGTCATCTGAGTCAAGTCCGCCCTTGGTGGTTCTGGATAGCTGTCAAGTCTCATCAGGTCAGAGGCAACACCACTGGGAGCAGTTGTGATCCCTGAGTTGACTGTGGTGGCCTGTCTGTGTGTGTATTGGAGTTTATCTGTCTTTTGAACTCCAAACTGATCCTCCCGTGTACGATTTGAACAATGGTGATGGTTACAACACGGTTGGCCTCATGTGCACCCAAACACCCCTGCCTAAGGTGAGACACCAGTTTCTGGACTATAGATAATGAGAAGGTAAGGTGCTTAGCATTTCTTGGCTGCTCTTTAAGACCACTGAAGAGGCCAAAAGAGGTGTTCCCGAGCAGGTCACATACTGAAGTATCTGTGTATCTTAAAGAAAACTTAATACCTGCTACTAATTTTAGGGAAGATTGTATTTTCCAGGATATAAACAGTGAACAATGAAAAAGCATAGGGATATAAAAGGCAAGACCGAAAAAAAGAATGACAATGTTTCTGCACAGTGGGTTTCTGTAGAGGGGGTGGTCATGTTACGCAATATTGCCAGGCATTTTAAATCTGATTTTAGAAAGAGAAAGAGGGAGCATTCAAGTCACGCAATGATGCCAGGCATTATCTGATTTTAAACAGAGATAGAAGGCGCAGTCTTGTCACGCAATGACAACTGAAGCATAAATAAAGCTGTGGGTTTTGTGCATGAAACACAGGCTAGGCTGGCATGTGGTGTTTGCTTTTTAGTTTCTGAATGTTTTTGCATATATTCATTGTAAACAAGGCAGAAGCCATTTGATCTGTGAAATGATGAAATAAGTATGAAGGTTAATTCATTTAGTTCCTCTTTGGCTGCTTTGTTACTTTCTTGGATTTGTCTGCTTTGGCAATTGTCTGTTAAAGATGAAGCTTTAACTCAAATATAGGCTAATGCTGAATAGTTTAATAAATAATGATGCGTCAGATGTTCATCATATTTCTAAACAACATATTTTGGAGGAGCACTGATATTAGCAATTTAAAAAAATGTAAAGTAAACATTACTCTGTTTACTTTTTAAACTACAACTTTTAATGTAATACTGAAACTGGTGTATGTACTCAATAAAATGAAATAAATGAATAAATGAATAATGAAATATTTTTCCTCATTTGTTTTATCCAGTCAACATATAATCTCTTCACACATTTACATTTAGGTGCTATGAGTCTCGATGTTTTGTGGAAGATGGAGAGTGATTCCGCGGTCCTGACGTTAGTCGGGAGTTCGTTGAACCACTGAGGCACTAGATCCGAGAAGAGTCACGACTTTGTTAAGCAACCTTTGTTTGCTCTCAGTGATGTCAGTACCAGCCGGCCAGCTGATGTAGAAGAGCGAATTGCTCTCACTGGGGCGTGTGGTCTGACCAGTGTTTGGAGGTGCAGTTCTGTTGACGGCCATGAAGGCCAGCACCACCATCTTGAATCTGATGTGGGCTGCAACAGGAAGCCAGTGGATGTCATGGAGGATGGAGGTCAAATGAGAGAATATGTGTTGATTGTAAACAAGGTGCGCTGCAACATTCTGGATACGTTGCAGCAGTTAAGTCGAAGAGGCTGACATTCCAGCCAAGAGGGAGTTACAGTAGTCCAGATGACCAGCGCTTGGACCAGGAGTTGCGCTGCCTCTATTGTGAGGAAATACCGTATCCTGCTATGTTATAGAGGGCAAATCTGCTGGATCGGGCCACAGCAGTGTTGTTGGGGGCACAGGACAGTCTGTCTTATGCCCAGGTTCCTCATGATACCGTGACATGCTCGAAAGTGACTGACAGTCTATCCCTGGGATAAAGAGGAGTTTTATTAAGGTTGAGTTTGAGGTGTTACAAAGCTGTCCAAGCGCAGATGTCTGCCAGACATTCCGGCATGCATGTTGCAACATGTTTCAGGAAGATGGTGTAAAGACAGGAACAGTTGGGTGACGTCAGCATAGCCTAACTGCGGAAAGAGAATCCATGTGAAGTGATTGCAGAGCCTAGAGATCTACTGCATAGTGAAAACAGGCACATTAACATTTAACAGGTGATAGGTTTCACTCCACCTCCTGACTTCAGTGCAATAGTCGACATCTCTGGTGTGATGCATCAGCACTAAAATGACACATATTATTTTTTATCATAATACACAAATATTACAGGTTGTTACAGTGTTCAGAACAGGTAGGAGCAATTTAACACAATATTCTTCACATTAATGAGTTTAATAAACATATTATTTTCCCACAAGACGATCACGTGTTTACACAACCAGCTGATTTAACTGCTGTTGGGAGGCTGGATCAAAATGGAAATTTTAACAAATGTGAATGTACAAGTATAAGAGAAATGTATCTGAGCTAACCGTGAACACTAGGGACCCGGAATCAGAGAGTCACTCACAATATGATATGTTTTTTTTTTTAAAGATATTTTCCTGGCATAGACACCTTTATTTAGCAGTAGACAGATAGGAAATATGGGAGAGAGAGGGGGATGTGACATGCAGCAAAGGACCTCCGGCCGGAATCGAACCGGGGTCAGCTGCGTCTATGGCATGCGCTCTAACCACTCGACCACCTGCGCGCCAATATGATATGTTTGATGTTACATTCCCGAGGATAAATGTAATATCACAATATAGCGATTCTGTTCTGTGATAAACTGCAAGATAATCATCTAACAATACATCACAATATCTGTTGAACTGAAGAACGCAAAATACCCCTATTACCGAAATCAGGGTGTTTCAAGCCACATGGAAGAACAGCATCCAAGTGCCCTCGGACAATCACTGGCTCGCAGATCTGGCTTTTTTGGACATCGCAGAGCTGCTGAATCTCCTCAATCTTTAGCTTCAAGGGAGAGACGAGATAATCACTCAGCTGTATAATAATAATAATAATAATAATACACTTTATTTCTATAGCACTTTTTAAAAACAAGGTTTACAACAAAGCAATAAAACAAAATAAAAATAAAAAATTAATAAATATAATAAAATTAATTAAATAACACAGAACCAAGACTTAAAGACAGTTAGAGTAAAAATAGACACACAAGGACCACATCACATAAAGGCAAGTCTATAAAAGTGAGTTTTAAGAAGTGATTTAAAAGAATTTACTGATCCTGCAAGCCTTATTCCCTCAGGCAGGGCATTCCAAAGTCGAGGGGCCCTTATGGCGAAGGCACGGTCCCCCTTAGTTTTTAATCTTGACTTTGGAATGGTTAGGAGGGCCCCGCCTGAGGATCTAAGGCTGCGAGCTTTCTCATAGGGAATTAAAATATCTGTAATATAGCTCGGAGCCAGACCTAAGCGTGCTTTAAAAGTGATCAGTAAAATCTTAAAATCAATTCTAAAACAGACAGGGAGCCAATGGAGGGAAGCTAAAATTGGAGTGATGTGTTGACGTCTGTTAAAACCTGTTAGAAGCCTAGCTGCTGAATTCTGAACCAGTTGGAGGCGAGAGAGAGATTTTTGATTGTATGACCATGTCAGAGACTTCAAGACATCTCTCAACAGCTGAGATCTAACTTTAATATTTTATTTAACACAAAACAATGTATTAGGCTTGTTATTGATCACAACAATGTTATTATATTTGTGTGATGCATGCATACTTTGTGTCAGTGGAAGATAGATCCATCCATCCATCCATCCATCCATTTTAGTCAGCTTATCCGGGGCCGGGTCGCGAGGGCAGCTCCCTTAGGAGGGACACCCAGACCTCCCTCTCCCCGGACACTGCCTCCAGCTCTTCTGGGAGGATCCCAAGGCGTTTCCAGGCCAGCTAAGTAACATAGTCACACCAGCGTGTCCTGGGTCTTCCTCGGGGTCTCCTCCCGGCGGGTCATGCCAGGAACACCTCCCAAGGGAGGCGTCCCGGCAGCATCCAAAACAGATGCCCGAGCCACCTCAGCTGGCTCCTCTCGATGTGGAGGAGCAGCAGCTCCACTCTGAGCTCCTCCCGGGTGACAGAGCTCCTCACCCTATCTCTAAGGGAGCGCCCTGCCACCCTTCGGAGGAAACTAATTTCAGCCGCTTGTATCCGGGATCTTATTCTTTCGATCATGCCCCAAAGTTCATGGCCATAGGTGAGGGTAGGAACGTAAATTGACTGGTAAATCGAGATCTTTGCGTTTCGGCTCAGCTCTCTCTTCACCACGACAGACCGATACAACGACCGCATTACTGCGGCCGCTGCACCGATCCGCCTGTCAATCTCACGCTCCATCCTTCCCTCACTCGTGAACAAGACCCCTAGATACTTAAACTTCTCCACTTGAGGCAGGAACTCTCCCCCAACCTGGAGGGAGCAAGCCACCTTTTTCTGATCGAGAACCATGGCCTCGGATTTGGAGGTGCTGATTCTCATCCCAGCCGCTTTAAACTTGGCTGCAAACCGCCCCAGGATATGCTGGAGGTCCTGGCTCGAAGAAGCCAACAAGACCACATCATCCGCAAAAAGCAGAGGTGAGATCCAGTGGCTCCCTAACCAGATCCCTCCGGCCCGTGGCTGCGCCTAGAAATTCTGTCCATAAAAATAATGAACAGAACCGGTGACAAAGGGCAGCCCTGCCGGAGTCATTAGGGGCTTGTGAACCGATCTTAGTCTGACCCGTCCCCTAGGACCTGTTTGCCTTGGGAGACCCTACCAGGGACATTAAGCCCCAGACAACATAGCTCCTAGGATCATTCGGGTGCTCAAACCCCTCGCCCACAATAAGGTGCCGGTTCAAAGAGGAGAAATATATATTTATATATATATCAACCCTTCTCTGTAAATGTGGATGCAGTCAGTGAGGAGCTTCAAATGGAACTTTTGGAACTTCAGTCTGATTCAGACCTCTGTAGCAAGTTCAGAGAGCTTCCCTTACAGGACTTTTATAGATGTGTTTCTGCACACAAATATGGCAAGATCTGCAAACATGCACAGGTGGTGTTATCCCTCTTTGGAAGTACCTATGTCTGTGAGCAGGCTTTCAGCGTGATGAATCTTAATAAGTCCAAACTGAGAAATGCTCTATCTGACTCTCACCTACATGACATTCTTACTTTGCCAGTTAGTAAGCTGGACCCTGATATTGAGAGACTTTTAAAAACCAAGGACAGGCTTCATGTCTTCCACTGACAGGCCTAATCAGGCACAGAATGTGTAAGCGTAGGCCTCCAATGTGTCACCTTAGAGTATGTTCTTCCCTGTAAGATTAATGTTTCAACTTACAGTAAGTACTGTAAACTGATTTTAAAATGCTGGTTCGGACCAGTGATAATTTATTTTGGTCACATGGGGGCATGTTTGTCCCATGTTACTTTGCCTGTAGCACTAAATGTCTTTAAGTAAGTACAGTACACTGATTTCTACAAAAGGTCCTTAAGCTGTTGTCCAATTCTACTACTGTTAATGGCTTGAAGATTATTGTTTAAGACACTGTCGAGTGTATTTTGGTGCCATAGGGGCATGTTTTGTTTCATTTTTGCTACTAAAACTATATTGCACTAAATGTCTTGATGATATAGGCCCAAGGCCTAGTTATGTTCCATGTCTGTCTTCAAATAGTTCATAGGGCTTCAATTATTGTTCTTATTTAAAGAAGAAGAAGTAATTTTATGAACATAAATGTTAAGCACAATAAACTGTCTTTTTTCAAAATAACTTTTTAATAGTGTTTATTTTCTTCGTATGATAGTCATATTTAAAGGTCCCATATTATACTGTTTTACATCAATTTCACACAGCTGTCAGAAGTCCAACAACTCTGTATTTGATATGAATTGCCCCAAACACATCCGTGGTCCTTAACTCCAGCTGTCTAAAAGTCACTCTGCTGATTCAGAGCACTCTGTTTCTGTGCCTGCACCTTTAAATGCTAATGAGCTCCGTCTGTCAATGCCTACTTGGGGAGCCTTGCCTGCTACGTCACTCTCAGGGAGAGGAAGCCCTTTATGCTAACGGTAGCATGTGCTAATGTTTAGATGGATGTATCACTAAGGCTCACAGAGCTTTTTCATTCGGCCGAACCACTTTGACCCAGAATCGGACCCAGAAGGATAGGCTTCTGAAGCAGTACAGACTCTGCGGCTGCAGCAGGACATTTCAGAATGGTTAGTGTGGCTGAATAATGTTAGTTTGTTTGTACGTGTTGTATGGCGTACGGCAGTTACTATCGTGTAGCTAATGGCTAACAGCTAGCGAAAGCTGTGTTTGTCTCCAACAGTCTCCAAACTCTTGGACACTGTTCACATCGTCTCCGTCTCCAGTCTGCACGTTTCCAGACTTTTTACTGTGACAACCAAGCTCCCTTGTAATATTATTAACATCAAACTCGCTTCAAACGTCATTCCGTAGCGGACCAAAGTGGAGCTAACTAGTTAGCAAATTTCCAGCTGACTTCACCATTCTCGTCAGCGACTGTAAATACTATCAAACTGCAGCGACACTTATGGGTGGCTCAGGTGCAGTTGCTGGGTCCGGTATGGTTGAGACTGATCCTTTTACGAGGGTCAGTGTCGAGGCAAAGCCAGCTTTGTACTGACACTCGTTACTGAAGCAGTCCGATGTAAAGAGGTTAGCACATATATATTAGCTAACACGAACCGCAGCTGGCACGTTGTCGTTTAAAATGAAACATAACCACTGTCTCTTCTGTTGTTCTGTAGCTGGGACAGAATACAGGCACGTTGATTTATACAACCAACAACAGAGCAATTGCGTGTCTAGCTCTGAGCAACGACGTTGCGAAGCACTGCTGTCTCTCCGCTGGACACACCGAACTTCATTTCAGGGATGAACGCCCCCTCTCTGTTTTCTCCTATCACCGCGCAGAGGAGGTCGGCCAATGATAATGACTCCTTTCGTTACATAACGACAGGAGCAGAATCTGAACAGCCTGTAGGAGC
This sequence comes from Sparus aurata, assembly GCF_900880675.1. Lineage (NCBI taxonomy): Eukaryota > Metazoa > Chordata > Actinopteri > Spariformes > Sparidae > Sparus > Sparus aurata. The sequence continues at coordinate 35,543,744 of NC_044195.1, read as the reverse complement.
TCCGTGTTACCAGTGGGTAGGCTGCAGAGACCATGCAGGACTCGCTTGTTTTCCATATTTGGGGAGTTGGCAGGCTCAGGGAGGACCAGCTTATATGTAGAGGGTAGAGAAAATTTGTTTTTTATGATTTGGGACCTTTAACTTAAAGTGCTGCAAAATTAACACAACCCTCCCCACAGATTCAATTTTTGCCCTCCATGGGGAGGAATTTAGGAAGAGTCCCAGTGTAACTCGACTGGAAAGCGTTATGGAATGGAAATCCCTAGTCTGGGACCACATTTTCAGGTTAATCAAGGAAGGGTTGGCTCAGTAGGGGATTTTGGTTGCTTCTCTCTATAACTGAAATGGACAAACAGGATGAAGTTGCTCCCCAGACCTTAGTTTCCCTGACCCACCTGTAAAAAATGTGCCACCTGTAGCTAGGGTAGGTTTGACCTTTGAACAGCAAAGAGAGTTGTTAATTTTGTAAAATAAACAGGAGTTGGAGCGTGAGGAACGGGCTCGGGAATGAGCGCGTACAATTTGGGCACAGGAACAAGCTATGGAAATTGAGAAGCTGAAATTGAAGCACTTGTAGTGCTGGAGTTGATCAAGGAGGGTAAGATCCTTGATCCATCAGCAGTTACACAAAGGAACACTGGTGGGAGCAGTTCCTCCTGTTTTGATGTCTCTAGTTGCTTAAGGTTGGTTCCAAAGTTTTCAGAGAAGGATCTAGATACATTTTTCTTGCTTTTTAAGAGGTTGGCTAAAAACAGGAAGTGGAGTGATTCTGAACAGACTTTGCTGCTGCAATGTGTGTTAGCTACGAAGGCCCAAGAAGCTTTTTCTGCTTTGTCTACAGCAGTTAGTAAAAACAAAAAGTATACACTGCCGTGCTAAAAGCAAATGAACTTGTGTGTAGTTTCTGGGCTCTCTTCCTGAAAGGTGTTGGAGTTTAGTTTGATGATAAAAGAATTCTGCGGAGGCAAGGCAGGGTCTAATGAAAGAGCAATCTTTATTGAAACAGTTCTTCAAGCCAGAGTCCGAATTCAAAGTGTGGCTGCCCTCTGGAGTTCTCCAATCTATGGCGAAGGTAATGCCAAATGGCTTGTTGTTTTTGGCAGCCATTTTAGATCTAGCCTTAGTCTTAGTCTTTTGAACTAAAATGCTTTTTAGTTTCAGTCAAATTTTAGTCACTTCTATATGTGATAGTTTTAGTCCAGTTCTAGTCAACAAAAACTCAAACAAGTTTTAGTCTAGTTTTAGTCAGTTTAAGTAAAAAAACAAAAAACAAACAAAAGAAGAAGTATAGTCTTTTATGAAATTAATTTAGGTCAATAAAAAGATCTACAAGCTCACAATGTGTTGCAATGTGTTCAACTTGTAGATCTGCTATTTTCACAACTTATGTGTGATACTCTTGTATGATGAAGTTGGGCATCAATTCATGAAAAAACTGTTGAAATGTGCCTATATGAGCTGATTGTTGTTATATACCCTCTGGTTTAGTGCACTTAAATTGTTCAATTTAAAAAAAAGTGACAACGAATTTGTCTTCATCCCTCTCCGGGAAACATCACCTTATCCTGGTGGAGAGTTTTGCTTGTCCCAATGAACCTGGGAGCTAGGTTGTCAGGAGCCATGTGTAGGGTCTCCCAAGGCAAATTGGTCTCAGGTGAGGGGCCAGACTAAGTATGGTTCAAAATACCCCATGAAAAATAGAGGTGTGAGGCAAGAGACCCTGCCCGGAGGAAGCCCGGGGCCCACGTCCAGAGCCAGACCCGGATGGAGGACCCGTAAGCGAGCGCCTGGTGGCAGGGTCTGCCACGGGGCCCGGCCGGGCACAGCCCGAAAGAGTAACGTGGCACTTCTCCCTCCCCCATCCCGTGGACCCACCATCCGCAGGAGAAACCGCTGGGGTTGGGTGCGCTGCCACATGGGTGTCAGTGGTGGTGGCGGGCCTCGGCAGCCCAGAACTGGGCAGCAGAGGCTGACTCTGGGGACGTGGAATGTCACCTCTCTTGGGGGGAAGGAGCCGGAGCTGGTGCGGGAGGTTGAGCGTTACCGGTTGGATCTGGTGGGGCTTGCCTCCACACACAGCATCGGCTCTGGATCCAAACTCCTGGAAAGGGGCTGGACACTATACTTCTCCGGAGTTGCCAAAGGTGTGAGGCGCTGGGCGGGTGTGGGGATACTCACAAGTCCCCGGCTGAGCGCCGCAGTGTTGGAGTTTACCCTGGTGGACGAGAGGATCGCCTCCCTACTCCTAAGGGCTGGGGGGAAAACTCTGACTGTTGTCTGTGCATACGCACTGAACAGCAGTTTGGAGTATGCGGCCTTCTTGGAGGTCCTGGGGGGGACTCTGTGGTCTTACTGGGGGAGTTCAACGCGCACGTCGGTAATGACGGAGATACCTGGAGGGGCGTGATTGAGAGGAACGGCCTCCCCGATCTGAACCCGAGTGGTGTTCTATTATTAGACTTCGGTGCTAGTCACGGTCTGTCTATAATGAACACCATGTTCGAACACAAGGATGCTCATAAGTGTACGTGGTACCAGAGCACCCTAGGTCGAAGGTCAATGATCGATTTTGTGATCGTATCATCTGATCTTCGACCATGTGTCTTGGACACAGCTGCAGCCGTGTCCTGTGGCCATATGGTCTTAGGTGCCTCAAATGGCGGCAACCCTCGGACACCGTGGTGGACACCGGTGGTCAGGGAAGCCGTCCGACTGAAGAAGGAGTCCTTCAGGGACATGTTGTCCCGGGGGACTCCTGAGGCAGCTTTGGGGTACCAACGGGCCCGAAGGGCGGCAGCGGCAGCTGTGGAAGAGGCAAAGCAGTGGGTGTGGGAGGAGTTCGGTGAAGCCATTGAGAAGGACTTTCGGGCGGCGCCAAGGCGCTTCTGGAAAACTGTCCGCCACCTCAGGAGGGGGAAGCGGGGAACCATCCAAGCTGTGTACAGTGGGGATGGGACCTTGTTGACTTTGACTGAGGAGGTTATAGGGCGGTGGAAGGAGTACTTTGGTGACCTCCTGAATCCCACTCAGCCACCCTCTGTAATAGAGACAGAGCTGGAGGATGATGGGGTATCGTTGCCGATTTCCCTGGGTGAAGTCACTGTGGTAGTCAAACAACTCCACAGTGGCAAAGCCCCAGGGATCGATGAGATACCACCAGAAATGCTGAAGGCTCTGGGTGTTGAGGGGCTGTCTTGGTTGACACGCCTCTTCAACATTGCGTGGGGGTCGGGGTCGGTGCCGAAGGAGTGGCAAACAGGTGTGGTGGTCCATCTCTTCAAGAAAGGGGACCAGATGGTGTGTGCCAATTACAGAGGTATCACACTACTCAGCCTGCCTGGGAAAGTCTACTCCAAGGTGCTGGAAAGGAGGGTCCGGCCGATTGTCGAACCTCAGACTGAAGAAGAACAATGCAGATTCCGTCCTGGTGGTGGAACAACGGACCAGCTCTTCACTCTGGCAGGGGTCTTGGAGGGGGCCTGGGAGTACAATCTCCCAGTCCACATGTGTTTTGTGGATTTGGAGAAGGCGTACGACCAGGTCCCCGAGATGTTCTGTGGGAGGTGCTGCGGGAGAATGGGGTGAGGGGGTCCCTTCTCAGGGCCATCCAATCCCTATATTCTCAAAGCGAGAGCTGTGTGCGTATACTCGGAAGTAAGTCGGACTTGTTCCAAGTGGGTGTTGGCCTCCGCCAGGGCTGTGCCTTGTCCCCAATCCTGTTTGTGATATACATGGACAGGATTTCGAGGCACAGTCGTGGTATGGAGGGGTTACAGGTCGGTGACCTTAAGATCGCATCACTGCTTTTTGTGGATGATGTGGTCTTGATGGCATCATCGGCTTTAGATCTACAACGCTCATTGGATCAGTTCGCAGCTGAGTGTGAAGCGGCAGGGATGAGGATCAGCACCTCTAAATCTGAGGCCATGGTTCTCAGTAGGAAACCGGTGGATTGCCTACTCCAGGTGGGGAATGTGTCCTCGCCCCAAGTGAAGGAGTTCAAGTACCTCAGGGTTTTGTTCACGAGTGAGGGGATGATGGCGTGAGATTGACAGGAGAGTCGGAGCAGCGGGTGCGGTGTTGCATGCGCTTCACCGCGCGGTTGTGACGAAAAGGGAGCTGAGCCGAAAGGCAAAGCTCTCGATCTACCGGTCAATCTTTGTCCCTACCCTCACCTATGGTCATGAGCCATGGGTCATGACCGAAAGAATGAGATCGCGGGTATAAGCGGCCGAAATGGGTTTTCTTCGCAGGGTGGCTGGGGTCTCCCTTAAAGATAGGGCAAGAAGCTCAGCCATCTGGGAGAGACTGGGAGTAGAGCCGCTGCTCCTCTGCGTGGAAAGGAGCCAGTTGAGGTGGTTCGGGCATCTGATGAGGATGCCACCAGGGCGCCTTCCTAGGGAGGTGTTCCTGGCACGTCCAACTGGGAGGAGACCTAGGGGTAGACCCAGGACCAAGTGGAGAGATTATATCTCTTCTCTGGCCTGGGAGCGCCCGGGGATTCCCCAGTCAGAGTTAGCCAATGTGGCCAGGGAAAGGGATGTCTGGGACTTGCTACTGAAGCTGCTGCCCCCGTGACCCGATTTTGAATAAGCGGTTGACAATGGATGGATGGAATAAGAGCTTTACATTGCACCCTATTTAAGTTTAGAGTTGGGGTCTCTGTGGGGGGCTTTTAATTTGAAATTGCTATCTTGCTGCTACAACAGCAGTGAACAACGAAGACAGAGACCGAGGAGACGCTAGCATCTCCCGGGTCTCAGTGACTGTCTACTTGCTACACTAACATTAAGCAAATGTCATGCATTTTGAACTTCTAAATCAAATCAAATCAAATCAAATCAATTTTATTTATATAGCCCAAAATCGCAATCACATTGCCTCAGTGGGCTTTACAATCTGTACAGTGAACAACATCCTCTGTCCTTAGACCCTCGATTCGAGTGAGGAAAAACTTCACATGTTGATGGAAAAAACCTTTTAACAGGGTAAAAAAAACAATGGAAGAAACCTCAGGAAGAGCCACAGAGGAGGGATCCCTCTTCCAGGACGGACAGACATGCAATAGATTACAGAAAAGAGCAACAATTCACAGTTTACAGTTACATCAACAGAAAATCTGATACAAGTTATGTAAAGGTAGTGGATCCAGGAGACGACCGAGCAGGACGAGGCATCACCAAGTGGAGCCCGAGCCACACGACCTCCTGTCCACCATGGTGACCTGGAAGAGGGCAGGCCACACAAGATCATTAGTAATAGACAGAGAGAGACATCAAGGTTAGACAGAGATATAGATATGAGGAGATAGTGAAGCAGAAGCTAGTAATGATCCAGCAGAGCCCGGGGTGTGACGATCCAGATCAGGCAGGAGGAGCCCGAGAGTGGTAGATGGTCCCAGGGGGCCGTGGTCCATCAGAAGGGAGCCTGAAAGAAAGAGGGGAGGAGGAGAAAGAGAAGGAGGAGAGAGAGGAGGAGGAGGGAGAGGAGAAAGCTATAGAGAGTGACACAGCTTGCAGCTTGTGGGAACAGAAAACAAAACAAAGGTTAGAGAAATGCGATATTGATCAGAATAAACAGATTGTTTCTCGTCAGCAGCACAGTGTAAATCTAGTACTATAGGAACTCATTGAGACTGACACCGACCCACTGAGAAAGCTTACAGTTGATATCAAGGCTAATTAAAGGCTAAATCAAAGAAGTGAGTTTTGAGTTTAGATTTAAAGGCGTCAACAGAGCCAGATTGTCTGATGTCAGCTGGGAGGTTATTCCAGAGGAAAGGAGCCCGATAGGAAAAAGCCCTGCAGCCAGCTGACTGCTTTTTGACCCTGGGAATCATCAGGAGCCCTGAATTTTGAGAGCGTAATGCCCGAGTTGGAGTATATGGTTTAATGAGATCTGACATGTACAACGGGGCAAGGCCGTGTATGGTTTTGTAAGTCATCAGCAGCACCTTAAAGTCTGATCTTAGATGCACTGGGAGCCAGTGCAGAGATGCTAAGATTGGTATAATATGATCACATTTTCTTGTACGTGTTAAGACTCTAGCTGCAGCATTCTGAACCATTTGAAGACTTTTAGTGCTCTCACGTGGAAGACCTGAAAATAAGGCATTGCAGTAATCAAGCCTAGATGAAACAAAGGCATGAATCAGGATCTCTGCGACCTCTGTCGTCAACATGGTGTCTCTGTCTGGCGGGGGCGATGACCAGCATCTCAGTTTTTTCCGGATTTAGGAGCAGGAAGTTTTCCGACATCCACTTCTTCACTGCATATAGGCAGGTCTCTAGCTTCGTGATTTGCGATTTGTCATCAGCTTTTAAGGGCACGTACAGCTGAGTGTCGTCCGCATAGCAAAAACAGACACTGTGACCCAAAACAGAGCCCTGGGGAACTCCATACTTCACAGCAGTAAAAATTGATGACGTACCATTGTAGGAAACACATTGTGTTCTTTCGGACAGGTACGATTTTAGCCAGGCTAGGGCCAGGCCAGAGATGCCAAATTGACTTTCAAGTCTGTCTGACAGTATGCCATGATCTATAGTATCAAATGCAGCGCTGAGATCCAGTAACATGAGCACTGAGGTCGAGTTAGAGTCTAAGGTAAGTAGAATGTCATTTACCACTTTAGTAAGGGCGGTTTCAGTGGAGTGACAGGCTCTGAACGCTGACTGAAAAGGTTCCAGGAGATTATTATTGAGTAGGTAGCCTGAAAGTTGTTGGGACACGACTCTTTCTAAGATTTTCGAGAAGAAGGGAAGGTTGGATACTGGTCGATAGTTATTTAGTGATCCTGGGTCGAGGTGTGGTTTCTTAAGTAGAAGCTTAACCACAGCAGACTTAAAACTAGAAGGGACAACACCAGTCATGAGAGATGAGTTAACAATATTTAACATTGTAGGTCCCAGTGCTGGCCATAGTTCTTTAAACAGTTTTGCCGGAAAGGGGTCCAGGACGCAAGTAGTTGGCTTTGAGGATGAGACAATTTTAGACAGTATCTGAAGGGAGATATTTTCAAAAGTGTTTAGAGCTGAGACTAATTCAGAATCGGCAGCAGGTAATTTTTTGACAAAGTTCGACGAGGAAGCCGGAGATGACGAGTTAATTTTAATTCTGATCTCATCAATTTTATTGCAAAAGAAATCTAAGAAATCATTTGCATTAAAGGGTGCACAGCTCACCGACTGTGGTTTTTGAGTAAGTTTAGCCACAGTGTTAAAGAGAAATCTAGGATTGTGTTTATTGTTGTTTATTAAGCTGGAGAAATATGCAGTTCTAGCAATATTTAGAGCACGCTTATAATTTAGTACACTATCATGCCAGGCAAGATGAAAAACCTCCAGTTTAGATTTACGCCATGCTCGTTCCATTTTCCTGCAGGCCTGCTTGAGATCTCGGGTTTCGTCAGTAAACCAGGGAGGAGATTTCTTTGGTCGTCTTGTCCTGGTAGAGACCGGTGCCACAGAATCGAGGAGCGAAACAAGTATGGAATTCACTTCATTCGTGAGGCTTTCCACAGGTTTTGACACAGTCGCAAGGGGAGCCAGGACCCCGGGCACTTTATCACTGAGCGTCGCTGTGATTGCCGGGCTGATATGACGAGAAGTAACAACATTTGTGTCATTGACGTAGGGACAGGCTAATGACGCTTCAAATGTAATGAGAAAGTGGTCCGACACAGCAGAGGAGACAGAAGCGACGTTCAGGGCTGACACATCAAGTCCATGGGAAATTATCAAATCCAGAGTGTTTCCACTGGAGTGAGTGGGTTCATGGATAAGCTGAATAAAGTTGGAAATATCAAGAAGTCTCAAAAAAGCTTTCCCTAGAGGGTCAGAGGGCTTATTTAAGTGAATATTGAAATCCCCAATGATTAGGATTTTATCTGAACGAGTCACAAGATCTGCAATAAATTCACCAAATTCTTCTAGGAACTGGGAGTACGGCCCTGAAGGTCTGTACAGTACAACCAGGTGAAAGCCTGTTCCCTGGACAAGGCTGTTACTATTTGATGAGGATGGTTTTAAAACCAGAGCCTCAAATGAAGTAAATTTAAAATCCTGGTTGGAGTTTAGGCTGAGAATAGATTTGTAGATTAGAGCAACACCTCCCCCCTGTTTAGAGGCCCGAGCAACATGGGCGTAGTTATAGTCAAGAGGAGAGGCTTCATTTAATGGCAGAAAGGTATTTGGTTTCAGCCATGTTTCACATAAACCAAGTTTATGCTCAGTGATCAAATTATTAATCAGTAAGGCTTTGGTTGACAGTGATCTAATACTGATAAAACCAAATTTGAGGGTTTTAAGCTCATTGGAGCAGTTTCCAGTGACCGGCTGTTTGGTGGAGCTTATGGTAGATAACTTCTAACAGACCACCCACTAACATTTACGTCCATTCTTGTCTCATCAACGAAAACTCACACACGTCTCTTCATGTTTTAGTCATCAAAGAGCCGTGTTTATCCATGTTAAGATTTTGAGAGATTCTGGAGCTTTGGACTGGTTCATTCAGTCATCAGTACTGCCATTCTCATAGGACACAGACACATGACACGTTGTGTTGGTTAGAGGTATGGGTTTGACTTTGGTCCCTGCTCCTTTACATAAGGTTGTTTTGTGCTCTGATCTGGTTAAAGGTGAGGTTGTGTTGGGAGTGCGGCCTGCTTTATCGGTTTAAAGGGTGCAAGTTCTTGTGTGAACAAAAATACATTGGAATAGAAAAAGGAGGAAAAAGTACCTCTAAATGTTGTGTTGCCATTGCTTGCTTTTTCCTTCTCTGTGTCTCGCTCTGTCCTAATAAAGGAGCAGCAGAACAATCCTAATCTGGTTGAAGTGTTTCAGCAAATGCCGCCAGTGGAAGAGATGGAAAGTGTGGCACATGGATACTTCCTGGAAGAGGGCATATTGGTGAGAAAATAGCTGCCTTAAGGAGATAGGTTTGTTTGCGATGCTAGGTTCCAGATCATGGTTCCAACAAAGCTAAGAGATGGAATTCTGAGCACTACCCATGACATGGTAGGTCGCCATTTGGGAGTTAAGAAGACGTATTATACAATTTTCCGTTACTTTTACTGACCTCGCTTGAAAAAAGACATTTCAGCATACATCAGAACTTGTCACACTTGTCAGCTCACAGGAAAACCGATTCAGTCAATTAAACCTGCTCCTATTCATCCCATACTAGCAGTTGGTCGGGCTTTTGAGCATTTGCAGATTGATTGTGTGGGCCCACTGCCCAAGTCTAAACCTGGTAGCATGTATTATTTCTCTGTCATGTGTCAAACTACTAGATATCCTGCTGCCTATCCCGTGTGAAACATTACCACAACTTCCACCATGAAAGCTTTAACCCAGTTCATTTTGGTCTTTGGCATTCCAAAGGTCATCCAAAGTGATCAGGGAACAAATTTTGCATCTGGCCAGTTTGCAAAGATGTTAAAGAAACTTTGTATCAATCATGTCCAGTCCACTGCTTATCATCCAGAAAGCCAAGGAGCTGTTAAGAGGTCCCATCAGACACTAAAGTCGCTTTTGCGCTCTTATTGTACTGAGCTGGGTCAAGATTGGGAGGAGTGTTTGCCCTGGCTGCTATTAGCTGCTCGAGATGTGACCCAGGAGAGTACGGGTTTTAGTTCAAACAATCTTGTGTTTGGTCACAGTTTACGTGGTCCATTAGTGGTGTTACATGCTGACTGGAAGCAGTCTCCTCCACCTACAAAGTTAACAGATTATGTTAATGGGTTTAAACGATGTTTGTATGAGGCAGGAAAATTGGCAAAACAGATCTAGAAAATTCTCAAGAAAAAATTAAGACGATGTATGATTGCCGAGCTGAAGTGCATGTGTTAGGTCTAGGTGATCAGGTTCTGGCACTCCTTCCAGTAGTGGGGTCTTCTTTTCAGGCAAAATTTTCAGGCCCCTACTCTGCTCTGTCACAGATGTGAACCTGACCGAAGAAGGTCCAATTAATTATGCTATGTGACCATGCTAAAACCTTATTTTCTTTGTTTCACTACAGAACAGACTCTTTCGGTGTAGTGTCTTCGTCTTTGGGGAAAGAAAGTGGTGAGGAGCCAATCCATACCCCAGATGACTGTATGATGCAAGGCCGACTAAAAAATTCAGTAACCTGTATAGGTTGTTGGACCATGCCTGACATTTGGGAAAAAAAACTGTCTAACCTCAGTTTTCATTTCCTGATTTGTTTTTTAGATGCTTCAAACGGTTATATCTCTGTAGCCTTCAAGCATCTTCTGGGCTGTCAGCTGGGTGGCTGCACCTTGAGAGGGTGGAGCTAAGAGGATATAAATAGGGCGGCCATCTAAGAGGCTGTCTCTCTTTTGTTCTGGCAGCCATGGTCATTTCAGTTTGTTTTGAGTTTGTTCCTTTATCAACCACTCACACACATCTTCTCTACACTACGGATAAATAACATTTACACAGTTTTGGTTGTATTATATTGATTTGAATAAATGTTTTGCTGCATTACACTGGCTTGTGGACTCTTCTCCTTTTTGTTGCAAGCCTCTGAGCCAGGTTCGTAACAGTAGTCATGAAAGATTAAAACACAAACTCAAAAGCATCAATTTGAGCTATGAAACAAATGAGTGTTCACCTTTGAACTGATGTATTTATATTATCAAAATAAAATTACAATCTGTACAAGAACATTACTCTTTGCAAAACAAAGGGGGGATACATACTTTCATGAACTCATGATTTTTATGCATCTCACCAAATATCAAGCTTCCACATTATTACAGATGTCGTTTTCATGGAGACATTCTGTATGCACGGAGGGAAGGGGCTGTGTGTGTGTGAGTCACACAAAAAAACAAAACAATATGTGGTTGGTCTTGATTCTGTGGCGCACCGCCATGAATTAATCAATGTGTGGGAAACACTGGACAAGTCTTCTCAATCCTACTGGCAAACATTTGCAGGCTGAATTTGGCCATTTGATTTTCCTGTCTTTTGAAAAATAACAGTTGTAAAGCCCTGCTGTACTTGAACTCCACTGGACTTTTTCCCATTGATAGACATCCTCAGGCAGGCAGCCAGGTGCTCTCCTTGCAACCTGTTGTGAGGGTCAGATTTTTTTGAGCACCCTGTTTACATTATTATTCTAGTGAAGAAAGTTATGCCATTAATCATGCAAGCACGATCAGTTATTCAGCCATTTGGGACCTAAGGAGTGATAGCAGCCGAGTCAGGTGACTTATGGGAGATGAGCAAGGTGACAGGCCAATTCCTCTTTCAGTCTATTGAAAAATTTGACCCTCAATCCACCAAAGTGACCAATTAGAAGAAGTAGGTTGGTACAGCCGAAGGGACTCTAATAAGGCCCGCACAGGTAGAGAAGGTTGGGTGGTTGCTTGTAGATTTCCTGAGAGCAAAGGTTCCAGTGGATCTCTGGTAGAGCAGAGGGCAAAGCTTTACGCAGTACTTTGCCATAGATTTTGGAAGCCAGGAGCAGCCGCCCTGGTTCAGAGCAGGCTTTAAATCTGTTTCAATAAAGATTGCTCTATCATTCCACCCAGCCTTGCCTCTGCAGAATTCTTTCATCATCAAACTGAACAACACCTTCAATGAAGACAGCCCAGAAACATCACAGTTGCGCCACGAAAAGACAGCTGTTGACAACTTGGGCACGCAACAGGGGTCTGGAGAATGACTTTCACCCCAACTGGCTAATGACATAACTTTTTTGCTCTAAAGGGATAAAACTCAAGCCCTGTGTGTGTTTTCCAGTGGTTGTCATGCTGAAAATGACTAACATGTGGGGAAATGGGCAACAGGTGTTTAGTTTGTTGATACGGTTCTGTCTAAATGGTTAAATTAAGGGAACTAAAGGGAAGAAGAGAAACTGATGCGATAGGAATTGGTGAATTGACTGGAAACACAATGCAGGCGGTGGCAGGCATGGCACTAAGCTTACATTGTCCAAGTCATGCTTGACATTAATCTCTGAATGTCAGGAAAATATAGAGAGAAGAAAAGATATTAGTGAAAAAAGAGAAGAAGAGAAACAGGCAGTAGAAGTGGAGTGGATTGATCAACATATGATGCAGACAGTGGCAGGCAAGGCGCTGAGCCTACTTTGTCGTAAGTCATGATCAGTTGCTATTGGCTACACACAAGTTGTCTCCTGTAGTAGAAAAGGGTATAAAAGCCTGGCCAGATACAAACAGATGTATTGAAGAAAAAGAAAAAGTCAGGGAAAGATATTATATAAAGTCAAAATTGTAGTTTTAACAGAAGAAAATTTTAAGAAGGCTGAATTTTTCAGCACATCGACTTAGTGAAGAGTGTCTGTGACACTCTTGGAGATTAATGTGGACCAGTGGACACTGGTGCTTAGAGACAGTCCACAGTCTGATTCCAAAAGTAATACTGCAATGTGTGGTATAAGAGTTGTGATGAAATTAAGCTGAACAATTGTTAAAAAATGTTTTCTTCGGGGGCCGGCCCAGCTGTGAGAATCTTTCAGTGTTTATTTTTATGAACACATATGGAATTATGTAGGCAACAGAAAAGTGTGAATTAACTCTAAATATGTGTCATATTTTAGATTCCTTTAAGTACCGTTGGGAAAGTTAATTTTTTTACATGAACTAGTTCAAAGTTCAGTTCACAAATTTTAAAATGAACCAGTTCAGTTCATAGTTCATAATTCAAAATTTTGAACTAAGTTCACAGTCCCAAAAATGAACTAGTTCATAGTTCTTTTTTTTCTCAATATGTTGATGCGAGCTATTATTTTTCAAAATTATTGCCACAGCCCATATAGAACCACAGACGGCTATTATTTGATCAGTTTTAACACTGAAGCTGCATCTCTCCCACAATATTCTGCAAAACCAGGTTGTCCAGCTGCGGCTGGGAGATGAAGACAGCACCGCTAATGTGATGTAGGTGGTAGAGGATCTGTTTTGGATCGCTGTTGCCGTGTCTTTAGATTTTCTATTCACTTGCACATACCTTGAAAGGCTCGCCAGGTGCTTTAGTTCAATGTGCTGTTTCAGGGTTGTGGTACAGGATAGATTACAAATAAAAGATGAAAAATAAAATAATACATAAATAAGTAAATAAATAAAGAAGAAAGGGAAAAATAAAATAATAAGCAAATAGATAGATAGTTCAGACAGTGGCTTCAGGGAAAAACTTTACATTATGACTCAGCAAGGTATTACTTTTTTTGTTATTTAACAAAATCAGAGATTTAAGCAAAGAGCTCAGTTCAGGAGAAAGGGAGCAAATGTAGGTAGTGATTTTGCAAATGTTGGTTTGTGAATAAAACATTTTGCATAGGATAACAAAGTTCATCATGTGTTCAAGAGCATTGAAACATTGTTAAATGATCTCTATTAACACATTGATGATGCATGCGCGGTGCGACTCTGTGGTGGCTGGTGTTGCCTGTGTTGTGTCCATTCAGGGCAATATAAAGGAGTTCAGTTGTGTTGAGCAGAAGGCAGGTTGGTACACAGCTGACCTTTATGCTCAAATAGTGCTCATAAACCACTACTAAGGAAAAGCAACAAGCAGAAGAGATTTGTTTGGGCCAAGAAACACAAGGAATGGACATTAGACCAGTGGAAATCTGTGCTTTGGTCTGATGAGTCCACATTAGGGATCTTTGGTTCCACCTGCTGTGTCTTTGTGGGGCGCAGAAAAGGTGAACGGATGGTCTCTACATGCATGGTTCCTACGGTGAAGCATGGAGGAGGTGTGATGGTGTGGGACTCCTTTGCTGGTGACACTGTTGGGGATTTATTCAAAATTGAAGGCACACTGAACCAGCATGGCTACCACACATCCTGCAGTAACATGCCATCCCATCCAGTTTGTGTTTAGTTAGAACATCATTTATTCTTCAACACAATGACCCCAAACACACATCCAGGCTGTTGAGGGCTATTTGACTAAGAAGGAGAATGATAGAGTGCTGAGCCAGTTGACCTGGCCTCAACAGTCACCTGATCTAAACCCAATCGAGATGGTTAGGGATGAGATGGATTGCAAGATGAAGGCAAGAAAATGCCAAGAGTGTGCAAAGCAGTAATCAAAGCAAAGGGTGGCTATTTTGAAGAATCTAAAATATAAAACATATTTTGATTTATTTCACACTTTTTTGTTTACTACATAATTCCATATGTGTTCATTCATTGTTTTCATGCATTCAGTGAGAATCTACAATGTAAATAGTCATGAAAATAAAGAAAAAAACATTAAATGAGAAGGTGTGTCTTTTGACTGGTAGTGTATATATATGAGATTTGAATTAAAATGCAATGCATCTTTGTTGGATTTTTGATCACAAGGATCCAACTAACTGTTCTTTGTCGCTATTGAGCGGTGTATGAGTAATTACCTGGGGATGTTTGTTGATTTGTTTTGATGTGGAGAAGTTTAGCGAATACACAAACTAGACATTTGTGGACGTATGGACAATTGTTTATTTGGTTGACTGCTACAGCTGGTTGAAGTATGAAATTGCTATTTTATTCACTGCAACTTCCACATACTTGAGTAAGAAGTCCTGATGAGATGCAAAGGAAAATTATTCGATTTAGAGAAATCAATATTTCAGGGCCTAAATACTTGTAAAAGAAATGTTATGCAAAATTTGAACACATAAACCATTACAGATCTGATGCCATGGGATCAATTCAATGTATGATTGGAGTAGTATGACTAACATCTAACCAAAGTACTAACATGACTGTGTATTTGATTAACCCTAAATTCCCCAGGTTATTCAAAAGCTGTTTAGTAAGACATATGCAGCAGAGTACAGATACACACACAAACACACACTTATTCACTCGCATACGTTCAATGCTACAACAATTACATGCAGACAAGGCGTTTTCTTTCACATCCATATGGAGTACTTACTAGGGAATAACTACAGGCGAAGCTTGGCAACTGACTGACCAACTACAATATATCATCGGCTGTTAATAGTGATTTCATTATCCAAGTATATAGTCTGACTTAACCTTGGATGATTCAAGATCTGATATCTGAATTGTTTTATAACTGTAGAATGAGATAAACGCCATGGTGTAGACGATGGAGAGCAAAAAGGTTAGAATTTTACGAGACTAATTGTGTCTGTAGACAATATTATACTTAGTCCCAGCCTGGCATTTTAGCCCTTAGAATGATGGCTTTCTCTACGGTTGGCAAATTTACTCCATTCTCCTTTGGGAAGTAGCTGTGGTGACATTTTGTTCTGAAAACACATCTCTAATCGATTTAATTTGATTTAGGTGACTTCCTTAGATAGGATCAATTATATTTCCTTTAATAGTGTCTAAGGGTTTATATGAAGAAAGTGAAAGGGTATAATTTCATAATGCCAATGATGGGCTCTGGAACTTCAAGAGCAACTGCCCCGGCAGAAAAGAAAGAAGAAGAGGCAGACAGAGCTAGGTATCCTGGAGTTGTTTGAAAACAAGGGAAAAAATGGCTGATGATATCTAAAGAAAAGAGGGAGAAGCTTGTGGAGGAATCAAGTGCTTTAGGTGTGCGGCCCAATCAAGTTCAGATAAATGGTTGAGTCAACAACCAAAACGAGCTTTGCTCAGCTCTAGTTGCATGATTGTGGGACCACAAGGAGCAGCTATGAAAATAAACAAGGATGAGTATCTTGGCAAAGAATGTGGGATTGATAGGGGCATCCCACACGTAACTCTGATTATAGACAAAGATTACAAACAGGAACATGTGGGAGCAATGTTGGCAGAATCAGAAGTTGCCGCTTTTGTTCCAACAAAAGATAACCCTGCCATTTGGGAAAATAAAGATCAGAGGTTCATAAAAAATGATGATCTCTGCCACAGGACTGGGATAACTACAGTCGGTACAACCGACGCACAAATCAATGTTCAGTGTCAAGTCAGATGCAGATCGCCTGAAGGAAGAAATGTTGCAACAGGTTTCAGAATGTTTGTGTTCACAAAACAGCACTGACACTGGACTCGTGAAGTCAACTAAGCATGTGAAAGTCGAGATCCTGACCGGAGTCTGGCCTCCATAGAAGAACCAGTAAGGAGGAGGCAATCCAGGGGAACTACAAATTAAAGGGCAATCACAAGCAAATGTCTTGAAAATAACTCAGAGCAACACACCGATGTTGCCTGTAAAGAAACCAGATGACTCACCACACGATTTAAGAGCAGTGACTAAAGTTATCGCTGACTTTCCAGCAGATGTACCTGATCCATATACCTTATTGGCTCAGAGTGTTAGATTTGTGTGGAGCTTTCTTCAGCGTTCCCCTTAATGTTGAATCTCAGGGATTGTTCAGCTTCACATATCATGGACAATTTTATCCTTATCAAAGGCTTCCTATGGGTTATAAACACAGCCCTCATGTGTTCAATAAAGGGTTGAAAGAAGATTTAGAGGGTATAGGTCAAAACTTTAATAGTACTGTTATTTAGTATGATGTTATTTGCGTCGCGGTTCATTTGCGTCACGCTTTCTGCGATGACTCAGACTGTCAGCCACGAGGCAGCATCATGGAGAGGCAGAAGCAATGTTCAGGATAATGACAGTGGATGTATATGTTTTCCTATACAGGGGCATGGTCAAACTGAGACAGTGGCTCCACTTTCTTTTTGGCAGAAAACAGTCCTAAAGCTTATGATATAGGCTAAAATATGTGCCACTAGAAACTGAATTTGAATCATCAAGATTTGAATTTGAATTGCTAAACTTGAATAATTGTGTTAAAAATGTGAATTTATATTGTTTTATTGCGTTGAAAAACTGAATTTGAATATTAATTTATTAGTTTGGAAAATTCAACTCTATATAGTTCTCAAAATTCAATTTCAATTTTCTGTGACTGACATCCGGGTAGTTGAGGAAGAGCAATCGAGCGCAGATAACTAGGACATAGTCACTGGTCTCCACAGATTACCTCCGCTCTCCTCACAGCTGCTACCCACCTTGTGCCAACTTTCCTCCGGCCTTTTCTGCTGCTAGTGCTCCTTGAATAAGATGCGGGCATTGATCCCAGCAAGGTCGAGGATGTTATAGAAGACTGCCACTGGCCATCTTCCGTACCGCCTTTGACAGAGTACGCCCTTGCATCTGGTCCGGGACGTCCTCGCCTCGCCGTACTTGGTGTTGTTGTAGTATATCACAGACTGGTTTTGCCTTCGCCCCACTAAAGGTGCCCACAGCTGTGTGCACGGTGCTCAGGATGCAGACATTCTTCCTCGGATTTCCCTGGTACACAGTCAGAGTACAGCTTGCTGTTTCATGGATGGGGAACTCCCATTTTTCTTTGCCCATGGTGTCAACCAGACTATATAATATAATGATATAATATGTTTAACTCACAAATAAATTCACAAAGAAGCACAGCTGGAGACCACTATCATAGTTATGCACAAGAGAGACAATGAAAGAAGCATACCACGAGAAATGATGTGTGGTCAATATGACAGCTTATGGCTGAAATAGCTAAAACATATCATACTTTCTTTGTATTTTGTGTAATTTATATAAAACTTGTTCTAAGTGTTCTCTTCTAAGTGTTGATATTTTCCTTGATTCCTAATATGTACATGAGAAGACAATTACATGTTAAGTAAACTTGATTTAGCATGGTAAATCCTTTTGTATTGTTTTTCACCTAATTTCCACTTCCTGTGTGTGGGTTCAGTGCAGTTGAACATATGAAATAAGTTGAAGTAGGTTTACTGTAAATTCCTGTAGTTGCAAAATGAAGATATAGATTTCTAACCTTCATTTTGAACCACCATGTCTATTCAGACATCATTTCCTGTCATTTCACAACCCAGTAGATGACCCTTGGATAGTTTTGGAAATTGTTTGGATAGCCATCCACTTTAAAGAGACATTCCAGTGTTAATTTAATCCATGGTCTAAATCACTGTGAAACTGTGTGTGACTCCCTCTCCAGAGATCAAGTTAGCAGACCGCTAATTTACGGAGTTTTATCAACCTCAGAAACGACCGCACGACAGCTGAACTTTGATTGCTTTTCCATGGAGTCATAATCATACATTTCCCTTCATGCACAGCGAAACTCTACTGCACTCGGTTCGATTGATATATGGTCATTCAATTAGAGGCTAAATGGTAATTGTTAATCTTAAATTATCAAGGAGTTTCCCCGCCTGGATTGACTTGAAGGTGTGGATTCTTCAAAGTTGATAAGCAAGGTTTCCAATTTTGATACTCCTTAGGCGGGGTAGGGTTTTGGGATGAGAAGCAACAGCTGATTTGTGGGATTCCCTTACAGCAACACCCAAGGAGCCATAAGCCGGCATTCCTAGAGTAAGGGGTACTTCTCAGAGTTTGCTGCAAAGGAGTGTACCTGGCGGGAGTCCTGCAGGTAAGACTAAGGTTAGCCAAATACGACCTGATTAGGATAAGTGATTAACTTATGTAGTCTTAAAATAGTCTAAAATTATGTGCTATAGGACCGCGATAGGAAACTAGTTAATTAGCTTTAGATTTAATGTTATTTGTTTGATTTAATTAGTTAATTAGCTGACCCTACATTGCAGTTCAAAATAGTTCAAATACTTCAAAATTAATAATAGGATTGGATGAGGAGAACTACATAGAAAATGATGTTCCATCAAGATATTCCAGACTCCTTTGAGCTGGAGGGGTTCTCTCTCATCCAAGCAGGTGTAGGAATTACATTGTGAGAGAGACTCTACGCACAGCTGACGTAGAGCTACTGTGCCTGTCTCTGAGACCTCACTACTACTGAGGGAGTTCGGGAATGTTTTAATATGTGCTGTGTACGTTCTTCCCAGCAGAAACGCAGAATAGCAGACTGTGCTCACCAACAACTGCAACGCACACCCAGAGCCCCAATTGAGATTCTCGAGGATCTTAACCATTGCAAGTTGGAGCTATCTCTCCCTGGATTTGAACAATATGTGACATGCAACACATGACATAACAGAGTCTTAGACAAATGTTATGAAAACATAAAAACTGCATACACTGCAAAACCATTGCCCCCACTATCAAACTCTGACCATAATACTGTCCAGTTAATCCCAATATGTAAGACTGTTTTCAAAAGGAGTAAACCACAAACTAAGACAGTGACAGTGTGGGACAAGGACAGCTTAGGAACACTCAAAGGATCCTTCCTCTGCACAGACTGGGACATATTCTCTAATTTGGAGATTGATGAGGCTACGGAAGTAATGACAGACTACATACATTTCTGTGCAGACAATGTGGTCATTAAAAAGGACATTACTGTGTTTCCCAGGACTCAGAGTGTAAAGGATTGTATTACTATGAAAAAGCTAGCTTTTAAAAATAACGATAGAGCCAGATTGAAAATGGTGCAAAGAGAACTATACCAGAGGCTGATGGAAGCCAGAAAGCATCACAGGGACACTATAGAGCAGACTTTTATGTCATTGGATTCAAAACAAGCTGTCAGATTCTATGAAAGCATCACAAATATGAACAACACTAAGAAGCGCCTCAGTAGTGATGATGATCTGGAGAAGGCAAATGAACTGAATGACTTTTTTCTCAGGTTTGAAAACCATGACTTTTCTGAGGAATGTAATAATGTCATGGAAACTATTGTAACTGATGTTAGCTGTAGGATTGTAATTGACCCACTCAGGATTCAGTCTTTCTTTAAACACGTGTGTAATAAAAAACCTACTGGCCCTGGCGGCAAATCTGCACTGCTCTTAAAGGCATGTGCAGAAGAGCTCACTCCAGCGTGGTGCCCCATCTTTCAGCAGTCTGTAGACTCACACACTGTTCCTGCCCTGTGGAAAGAATCCATCATAGTTCCTGTAGCTAAAAAAACATGTCCAGTTGATAATAATGACTTCAGACCTGTGGCCCTGACTTCGATTATCATGAAAAGCTTTGAGAAATACATGTTGTCTGTGCTTAAGGTGTAGGTCAACTTGGCACTTGATTCATACCAGTTCGCTTACAGGCAGGGGAGAGGTACTGATGATGCCATCAACAGCATCACCCACTTCACTGTCAAGCACTTGGAATGCCCAAAAGCATATGCACGGGTTTTATTTATCGATTTTAGCTCAGCTTTTAACACACTTCAACACCATCTGCTCATCTCAAAACTGAAGCAGATGAGCGTCAACCCTTTTAATCAAGTGGTATTTTTCCTTTTAAACCAATCGAAGTCAGCAGGTAAGAGTCATTAATATCCTCTCAGAATGCAAATCAATCAGCACAGGTGCCCCACACAGTTGTGTCAGCTCCCCAATCCTTTTTACACTTCATATTAATGATTGTATAAACAGCCACCCAGGGAATCATGTTTTTACATTTTCTGATGATACTGCCATCCTCAGTGTACTGCACAAAGATTCTAGCACTTCAGCCTATTTTTCTGAAATAGAAAACTTTGTGCAATGGTGTGATGCTCACCACCTCATTTTGAATGTTAAAAAAACTAAAGAGATGGTCTTAGACCCGAGATTAGTAGGGGACCAAAGTCCTGTTGTCATACATGACTCACCTATTAAGCAGGTCAGGACAAGTATCTCGGAGTTCAATGACAGTTTTAGTTGGTATGTGCATGTTGAAAGTTTGTGCTCTCCTTCACAGCAGAGACTCTATCGTATGGGGTGGACAAAAGCATCATGTTTCTATTTTACCAGGCAGGACTGGAGAGCTAAGTCAGATATGGGATGTCATCCTGGTATGGCAACATCACTGCAACACTCAAAACTTAACTCGCTCATCTGGTGCACATGGCCATGAAGGTGATAGGAAAAATCAGAATTATGAACTAACTGTTCTTAAGTAAGCCCAGAGGATAGACAATATAGAGTCCCTCACTGTAAACTCAGCCGTTTTAAGAATTAATTTGTTCCAACCGCCATCAAATTCCTAAATATTGCTGCTTGAGGCCAATATTTGTGCAATAATGTGCTTTAATTATTTATTATGGTGATCTTTAAGCATGTATCATATTATTTATGTATAGTGTATGTATGTGTTATGTAATGGGATATGTGCAACACTGCTGATGATATATTGTTTGTTGTCATTGTGGCTGTCAAGGCATTTATGGCGCAGCTGTTGAGTCCAAGACAATTTTCCCTCAACGGGACAATAAAGTATATCGTATCGTGTTAGTGGCAACCTATTTGCCACTCTTGCAGGACGTAAAGTTTCTGTACTCGTGCTTGTCGTAAGGCAATAAACTCCAAAGAAAATCCAAGAAGGAAACAAGGCCGATGTAGAAAGCAAAATGCGGCGATTTATTCTCAAAATATCCACTGTGAACAAAAAAAAAAGGTTTCCAAGCAAAATCGTGGGTATCCGGTCTGTCACCTCAAACTAATTGACAGAAAACAGAAATGAGCTCTTTTGTCTAAATGGCGGTTAAGCTACGGTCAGAAAATTGTTGCTCCCGTCCTGCTCTTTTACCTTAATTACCCAAAACAGATGCCGACAGGTGCCCACATGGCTAGTTTTACTACCTTTTTACTACAACAAGCTGCGCTTTATGGCAGTATCGGTTTGTGGTAGCAATACAAAATAAAAGAATAATAACACCTTATCTACTGAGTAGACATTAATTAAAGATGAAACAAATATCAGTTATGATTAATACTTTTAAATTAAAGCAATATAGATATTAACTAATTAGACACAAAATGCAAACATAAGCCCCATGTTCTCCATGGCTCTTACATATTGTATCATATCGTATTTTATCGTACTTTGTTGAAAACAGACAAGCACTGCAACAGGAGTTGGACGATGGTAAATCATTGTGAATGTGTTTGTATGCCTTTTTTCAAGACCTAGCAGGCCTAGAAGAGGAGAATTATGAAGTATCTGGGCGCAGTGGTGCCCCCAGGGGGGGCCAGGGGGGGCCATGGCCACCCCTAGAAAATTGCCGGCCACCCCACTGGCCCCCCCAGTGCTTCCACCAATTTCCTGACTGACTGAGGCGCTGTTCTGTTTTCTGTTTTTCTGAAACTTGAGGTAAATGTGTTGGATGCATATTGTCTTTTTAATGAAAAAGAGTCCCAATAAAAGCAATACCCAGCCACAGACTGGAGCTGAATCTGAGTTGCCGCAAGAAGGACCATTTTGGTGTGCCACCCTCAGATTTTCACTGGCCCCATCTGGCCCCCCCTATGAAAATGTTCTGGGGGCGCCACTGTCTGGGCAAGTACACATTCTAAGCTATGATTAACTATGAACAGTTGTTTCTGCTTTTGTAAGTTAAGGAATGTGAACGGTGTTGGATTTACAGGTCCAGGGTACCCTTGAGTCATTATTCAGCTCTTTTATTCAGGCACAGCTTGCATGCCAGCCTTTTTTTGTTTGTACCAATGACATCTGGATGAGCAGGACAGATGCATATAATGTCACAATCCAGTATATAACTTAATCCTTGGAAACACAGTCCTGGTGTATAGGATGTTCAGTGTTATACTGAGATCAAACATCAGACACTCTCCATGAAGTCCTGGAGGTGAAGGTGTCTGAGAACTGGGGACTGGACCGTGGCGGAGGCACAGCCTTGCGTCTAAAAAGAGAATAGGAGAGAGAGAGACCACCGGCCGAGCATAACAGGTATTCTTTTCGCAGCACTCCATAACAGTTATGAACGGGGCCAAGCCCCCCTATGTGTCTCGGATGCCGCGCACTGCAGAGCCCACGGAAGTTGGCCACAAAGGATGACGGGCTTGGGGCAAAAGTAATGACACAGGCCAACGCCTGAGGCGTGGTATTTGCTGTAATGGGAAGTGCACTGGAAGTGCAAAAGGCTGAATGTGTGCTGATTTTGGATGTGTTGTAATAAGCCACACCCACATTGACCAGTCATGACCACCTTCAAGATTTGCCTTCAGGTTTGGCCCTACATCATACTGACCAAATTTCTAAAAAATCGGTGTAGCCGTTCAAGAGATATAAACTTCCCATACTTTTAGCGCCCCCTAGTGGCCAAAATTCTCTAAATTGTGCTCATCCCTTCCCAGTGTTATGGCAACCAAAGATCTCAAATTTGGTGTTAATAGCATTTAGTTTGACCGAGATATCAAACAGTCCATTTTTATAGCTAGCTGCAGAAATGTGTTTGTGAATAATGTGCATTTTTTGACCAAGCCAAATTCTTTTGATAACTTTGATCAGGTCCAGCTAAAGAGTGTACGGGCCAAGTTTCATGCAGATCGGACAAAATCCCAAGGAGGAGTTCGAAATAGTAGGTTTTGCAGATGTGGCGCTTCAGCAAACGAAATGTGCAGCAGAAGTGGGCGTGTCCTACGTCAGAAAACCCAGCTCTATTCAGGGAACATATGGATATAAGGTTTGCGAATGTGTTATTTAAAATGTGGAAGTTACAGGCAGAAACGCGATTACATCCATTGTAGCGCCACCTAAAGGGGTGCATGTGCAAGTTTTAGCATGGAAGAACTGTGTGCTATTCTAAATGTAACATATAAATTTCAAAGCTCTCAGCATAATAGTTTGGCTGAAATGAATATTTGTTGTTTATCTTATAATAAGACACGCCCACATTGACCAGTCATGACCATCTTCAAGATATGGCCTCAGGATTGGCCTTACATCATACCGACCAAATTTCGTAAAAATTGGTGTAGCCTTTCAAGAGATATGAGCTTTCATCCTTTCCCAGTGTCATGGCAACCAAGGAACTGACATTTGGGGCTCTATCTTGCACTCAGCGCAACTGACTTTGTACACTGGCGCTTGTGTAATTCCTATTTTGCATTTGGCGCACATTGGAATTTTCCCTCCACAGACGCGCGTCCTTAAATTAGGGAATGACTTTGCGCTCCTGGGGCGGTTCAGCGAAAAGAGGAGGCGTGTTCCGGCGCAAACGTTCATTGGTGCTATTCTGCCATTTCAGAAAACACTTGCGCCACAGACCAGGAAGAACCTAGTCTAAAGTCAGTGGCGCTTATTCAGATGCTATTTTAAGGGCGCATGCTTGGCCATAATGTAGCGTGTGCTCAACGTGCATACACTTTGCTTCTCTCATCTACGAGGAAGCAGTTCCCGTTTTTGCAAACCATACAAAAAAAAGTTGAAAAGATTTAAACAGAAGAACTAATTCTTTTTCGCTCTGATATGCGACGCGCCCGCCGTAGCCGTGAGGGTCCGGGAGTGGCAATTCGCGATGTGCTCCTAGTGGAGTGGGTGTACGGAGATGGAGTTGGGGGAGGAGGAGGAAGGGTTACTGTTAGACAACAGGAGCAGGTGGTGCGTTTGGAGACTTGAGGTGATGTGCCTGAGAGGCCGCAGCAACATCGCCACCCGGTCAAGACGGGCATTAATATCTTGCCGCATCCCGGACAGTGCGGTCCGGTCAGACAATGCTGCCACAGCGTGTAGTGGGTCTGGATCCTCTGCACCTTGGTGTTTGCGCTGCTCCCTCATCAGCTGGCCGTTGCGCACTGCTCGGCCCGTGCGCACTGCTCCCGAGGCCCGGTGCGATGTCCTGGGGATCGAGCCTTAGAAACAACTGTGGCAATATCCTCCCACGCCCGTTTAACCAAAGCTAATTTGGATGGCTTTCTCCCATCCCCATACAATGCCACTTCTCGGTCTTTTACAGCCCTGACGGTCTCCTCGGCTGTGAACCGCTCCTGGGGTGCGCCTGGCAAATTCGCCATTATAATAGCAATCCGCCATGGAACAAGCGTGCCTGCTTTTAAAGGGAATGTGAGATGACGCTCTGATTGGTTTTTTGCATGTTTCGCCCAAACCACACCTATGAGTAATGTAGCTACTTCAGACCAACCCATTTTAGATTTGCGTCGGGAGCAAGAGTCATTTATCCCGCCGGCATAATAGCAACAGCGCCTGAGATCCGCCCACAAAGCTACTTGCGCTTTGCGTTTGATACTTGCGTTTTAGATCGTTAAGATAGAGCCCTTGGTGTTAATAGCATTTAGTTTGACCGAGATATCAAAGAGTCTACATTTTTATAGCTAGCTACAGAAATTTGTTTGTTAATAATTTGAGCATTTTTTGACAGAGAAAAATTCTTTTGATAACTTTAGATCAGGTCCATCTGAAGAGTGTACAAGCCAAGTTTCACGCAGATCGGACAAAATCCCAAGGAGGACTTTGAAAAAGTAGGTTCTGCATATGTGGCACTTTAGCAAACGAATGTGCAGCAGAAGTGGGCGTGTCCTATGTCAGAAAACCAAGCTCTGTCCAGGGAACATATGGATGTCAGTTTTGCAAATGTGTTATTTAAAATGTGGAAGTTACGGGCAAAAACGCGATTGCATCCATTATAGCACCAACTAGTGGAGTACAAGTGCAATTTTTGGTTTGGAAGAACTGTGTCCTATTCTATCTGTACCATATAAATGTGAAAGCTCTTAGCATAACAGTTTGGCTGAAATGAATGTTTGTTGTTTAATAGCATTTAGTTTGACCAAGATATCAAACAGTTTACATTTTTATAGCTGGCTACCGAAATTTGTCCATTAATAATTTGCGCATTTTTTGACAGAGAAAAATTCTTTTGATAACTTTAGATCAGGTCCAGCTGAAAAGTGTACGTGCCAAGTTTCACGCAGATCTGACAAAATCCCAAGGAGGAGTTCGAAAAAGTAGGTTTTCCAGTTTTTGCGATTTTGCAAAAAAAACATTCTAACAGGAAATGGGCGTGGTCAATTGTAAAGTGATTCAGCTCAGGATACAAGGTTTGTGAATGTACGACATATGGTTTGGGAGTTATAGGCAAAAACGTGTTGGCCTAGGTTAAAGCGCCCCCTGCAGGCGGATATTTGTACTTTTTGGTATCTGAGATACTGGCAGGAGTCTGGACCAACCCTCCAAATTGCACCACCCTCCCTTGCACAGTTTAGCCTGCAGCACCAATTTTAGCCGCAGAAAAATAAAAATCTTTTCAATTACAATAGGGGTTAATAAAACACAACCACATTAAAAAAAACACAACAACAAAGCAGAAAACATAATGGCAAATCAGAAAACACAAGGATATTAACCTGGAAGAGGTACCCTCAGGTGACATGAGTTGTTGCTGATTGGACTGGTCTGCCCTTTGAACTGGATGGACATGGTTAACATGTTTTCAAAACAAGAGTGTCGCAAGTGACCACTTACGTGCTGCTATTAAATCATTTTTTGATGCAGGACATGGAAATGATGATGTTTGATGTTTAATGATGTTTTACCTATTTCAGCCATAAGCGGTCATATTGACCGCACATCATTTTGGGCGGTGTGCTGCTTTCATTGTCTCTTGTCTCTTACTTTGTTAATACACATCCTCATCTAGAAACTGCGGGGAAGATCGAAAAACCTCAAGCTAGCGTAGAGGCCACCACAGAGACTAGTTTATACCTTAAAGTTACAGCTCTGAAAAAACAAGTGATATAGTTACATCAACAAAACGAGTCAAAAATGTCCTGTCAAGCTGCAACCCCAGCAACTGTAATGTACGGTGGCCCTGAAAGGTCACAGCACTGCAACTTACGAAAACACATACAAAAGACAAAACACAAGCAAATTGAGAAAACAATTTCATCAGTTTGACAACACATGCGCAGCATTTAGAAAACGCGCTGCAAAGACCACAACACAACACATTATAAAAACGAGCTGCAAATAGGCCGCAACACAACGGAAGAGTTTCCAGAGGACATTGAAAAGTGACGCACATGTCCGGACATGCTTGTTGTTGACGCGGGTTTTGAGTCACACCGCTATACAAGCATTAAGGTAAATGCGGAGAAACAGTGTATTTGCTTCCGGTTTTCAAAATAAAGGTATTAAGAACATGAAGCTATATATCGAACCTACATTTCAGATAAAATATGTTACATTAAAGTGTTTCATGCGCCCATGATGAATAAAAAAAAAACACTTATTATATATTTTTTTACTGCTCCAGTGTGGTGAAATTCCAAAATAAAAGTCCCATTTTAATACCTGCAGATTGCGTGTTTTCTTATGTTTGATGTACTTTAAAAACACATTACTCAATTCCTGGCCATGGGTGGTACATTTGACTTCAACACATAATTGACTACAACAGTACTCGATTTTAAGCATTTTTACTGCACCAATGTGGAGAAACTCAACAATAAATTTCCACATTTGTACCTCCACGTGACATATTTTCATATATTTGGGCTACTGAAAAAACACATTGCTTAATAACTCACATAGAACACTACAACTATACTTGAAACCAAACACTTTTACTGCACCACTGTGGAGAAATTCAACACTAAAAGTCCCATATTTATACCTGGAGATTGCATATTTGACCATATTTTGTGGTGGAAACCAAGTTGTTATGCATGTGCTTTTATTTTGAAGGATATTGGAGACGTATACAGGAAGTTAAGTGGAGAGCAGCAGCTTTACAGTTACGTCAGGGGAAGTTCAATGTTGTGAGTCCTGCTGAATAAACGGAGGTAACATAAAAGTCTCGTCTGTTGTTGGCATTCCTACTGAAGAACACGACATGGTGTCAGAAGCGGGGCAGCGGTAAGAAGCAGAGGACAGGCAGCGGGAGAGTATTTCCCCCCCCCAAGACTCGCGAGTGGGAAAATGACGACCGACGGTGGCGCCGCTAATGACGCCGTCGCACAGGCTCCCCGGCTTGCAGCTAACCCTGCTAACCCACCTCCAAGTGCAACGTTCACGATTCAGCCTCCAGAAGCATTTGACTTCTCAAAACCCCAGGACTGGGAGAGATGGATCAGAAGGTTTGAAAGATTCAGACTGGCTAGCAACCTGCATCTTAGCTCTCAAGCTAACCAGGTAAACACGTTGATCTACTGTATGGGGGACGAAGCGGATGATATACTGCGGGGCCAAGCTTTATCCGACGCACAGAGACAACAATACGGAGCAGTAAAAGACTCTTTTGAAACATATTTTGTGCCCAGGAAAAATGTAATATATGAAAGGGCAAGATTTAACCAACGGGTACAACAGACTAATGAGACAGTGGACTCCTTCATCACTGCTTTGTATACCTTGGCTGAAAACTGTAGCTATGGAGCACTTCACGACGAGTTGATAAGAGACCGCCTTGTGGTGGGACTCAGAGACACAAGTCTAGCAGAGAGGATGCAGCTGGACAGAGATCTGACCTTGGAAAAGGCACTAAACATGGCACGGCAGTCGGAAGTGATCAAAAGACAGCAAACAGATCTCAGGGGAGAAGCTAAAGGTGAAATTGATGCTATGATGACAAAGCACAAGAAACTAAAGCAGCCCACACCAAAGACATCTTTTCATCATAAAAACCTGGCAACAAAGTCCAAAGCACCAACTGATCGCCAGCAGTGTTACAGGTGTGGAAAAACACCAGCACATGGAAAATGGCAGTGCCCAGCCAAAGAGGTGACATGCCACACATGTGGGAAAAAGGGACACTACAGTAAAGTGTGTAAGTCAGCCAAAGCAGTACATGTAGTGGAATCTAGTACAGCTTGTGGAGATACACCTTTGTTCCTAGGCTCAGTAGATGCAGGAACAGCCCCCTGGTACACAGATTTGACTATCAGAAGCCATAAAGTGAGGTTTAAGATAGACACAGGAGCGGATGTCTCAGCCATTCCAGCCCAGACATACTACACCATCGCTGATAGAGACTCCCATTTAACTGAAACAGACAGACCACTATTTGGCCCAGGTGGCACACCACTCTCTGTCATAGGCAAATACACAGAGTCACTATGTAAGGGGGAGCAGGTGATTCAGGAGGATGTGTATGTAATAAAAGACTTAAGTACAGCTTTGCTAAGCAGACCAGCTAGCGTGAAGCTTAACCTTGTCTCCAGACTAGATAGTGTGGATAAGAAAGTAATGGCAGAGACTTATCCAAAACTTTGTCAAGGCTTAGGGATGTTGCAGCAGCCGTACACAATCAAACTCAGGCCAGATGCCATTCCCTTTTCTCTAACAACACCAAGACGCGTCCCTATTCCTTTACTTAGTAAAGTGAAGGAGGAACTGGAGAGAATGGAGAGTCTGGGCGTCATTTCAAGAGTGGAAGAGCCAACAGAATGGTGCTCAGGGATGGTTCCAGTCCCATCAAAAAATGGCTCAGTGCGCATATGCGTAGACCTCACCCGCCTCAATGAAGCAGTCTGTAGAGAGAAATATATCCTACCTTCAGTAGAGCAGACGCTTGGATCTCTTGCAGGAGCTCGACTCTTCAGCAAATTAGATGCCAATAGAGGGTTTTGGCAAATCCCATTGTCCCCAGAGTCAGCACTGTACACAACGTTCATAACTCCCTTTGGACGTTTTTATTTCAACAGATTGCCCTTTGGCATAGCGTCAGCCCCGGAACATTTTCAGCGGAGGATGTCCTGGATCCTCGATGGGCTGCAGGGAGTAGTCTGCCACATGGACGATGTTCTTGTATGGGGCAAAGATCAAGAGGAGCATGACACCAGGCTTCATGCAGTGCTGAACAAGCTTCAGGAAACCGGCGTCACACTAAACATGGAGAAGTGTGAACTGAGCAGACACAAAGTCAAGTACCTTGGCCACATCCTGTCTGCTGAGGGTGTGCAGCCAGACCCGGACAAGACACAAGCCGTAAGAGACATGAAAGAGCCCTCTAATACAGGTGAAGTCCGCAGTTTCCTGGGCATGGTTAACCAGCTTGGGAAATTCATCCCAGGGCTGGCAGAGAAGGACAAACCACTGAGAGACCTTCTCTCCAAGAAAAATCAGTGGATCTGGAGCTGTGTGCAACAAAATGCATTTGATCAGCTGAAAAATGATCTCACCTCACCTCCAGTGCTGACACTCTATGACCCCAACAAAGAGCTGAAGCTGTCGGCGGATGCATCTTCGTATGGACTCGGTGCTGTCCTACTGCAAAAAGAAGGAGAACAGTGGAGGCCGGTTGCATACGCATCACGTTCAATGACAGAGACTGAACAGAGGTATGCTCAAGTGGAAAAAGAGGCACTAGGATTAACATGGGGATGTGAAAGGTTCAGAGACTTCCTTATTGGGAGACATTTTTCCTTAGAGACAGACCACAAGCCACTTGTTAGCCTGTTAGGTCATCAGACACTAACAGAGCTCCCTCCCAGGATCCAGCGATTTAGACTTAGGCTCATGAGGTATAGTTATTCTATCTCACACACACCTGGCAAAGATCTTCACACAGCAGACACTCTCTCACGTGCACCAGTCACCACTACTCCAAGTTTAAAGTTGACAGACAAAGATCTAATGGAAAACACAAACATCTATGTTGATGAGATAATCCACAACATGCCAGCCAGCTCATCATACATGACACAGCTGAGGGAGCAGTTGAAGGAAGACAGTGTTTGCTCTGTAGTTATGTCATTTTGTCAGAAAGGTTGGCCTGACTACAGTAGACTCACAGGTCCAGTGAAAACCTACTGGCCAGAAAGAGCTGTACTTACTGTGCATGATGGATTGTTACTTAAAGGCTCCAGACTTGTCATTCCTACAGCAATGCGCAGCTCTGTCTTAAAGGCTCTTCACGATGGACATCAAGGGATGACAAGATGTCGAGAGCGGGCTAAAGAAACAGTGTGGTGGCCTGGCCTGAGCAGCCAACTGAATGAACTTGTGACAAACTGCACCACTTGCATCAGAGAACGCACTAATCCTGTGGAGCCGCTGTTGCCGAGTGAGCTCCCAGAGAGGCCATGGCAAAAGGTGGGAGCAGACTTATTCACCATGAACAATTGCAATTACTTGCTTGTAGTAGATTATTACTCAAGATTTGTGGAGATTGCTAAACTAACGCCAACACGTTCAGAGGATGTGATTGTGCATCTGAAGTCTATTTTTTCCAGACACGGCATCCCAGAACTGTTTTTCAGTGACAATGGCCCACAGTTTTCCAGCCAACAGTTCACAGACTTTTCATCAGCCTATGGATTCAAACATGTTACAAGCAGTCCAAGATTTGCCCAAAGCAACGGTGAAGCAGAACGACATGTACAGACTGTGAAAGGACTACTAAAGAAAGCTCAAGACCCATATCTTGCTCTGTTAGCATATAGAGCTACTCCATTGTCTAACGGCTACAGTCCTGCTCAACTGCTTATGGGCCGCAGGCTTCGTACTCCAGTGCCCCAGCACCCCTCTCTACTCAGCCCAGAGCTCCCTGATAAAGCCACGGTCGCAGAGAAAGAGAGAGAGAGGAAGAGAAATGACACAAGAGTATTCAACAAGAGACACCGTGTGAGGAATCTACGTCAGCTCACACCTGGACAGCCTGTGTGGATTACTGATACCAAGACTCAAGGCACAGTGGTTTCAACCCACTCCACACCCCGCTCTTATGTAGTGGACAGTCCCACAGGCACCATTAGGCGCAACAGGCACCATCTTGTCCCCATGCCAGGGACTGTTCCTCAGAGTCAGACACCTTGCACACCAACTCAGCCAGAGGAGTCTGTCTCAAACACACCAAGTCACCGTGAGCCCCCAAATCAGTCTCAAAAGACAGTAACACCTATCCCTACCAGAACTAGGTTTGGCAGAGTGGTGGTTAAACCTCTGAGACTGGACTTGTGAGAAAAGAGATGTCGGACAAGGGGTGATATAGGGAAATGTTTTGTTTTGAAGATTGCATGGTGTTCTTTTCAGAAAGGCATAAGAGTTTGTGAAAGTTTATAACAGGAAGGGATAGATATAATTTTGTCTCAGTCCCAATGTTTTTTTTAAAAAGGGGAGATGTGGTGGAAACCAAGTTGTTATGCATGTGCTTTTATTTTGAAGGATATTGGAGACGTATACAGGAAGTTAAGTGGAGAGCAGCAGCTTTACAGTTACGTCAGGGGAAGTTCAATGTTGTGAGTCCTGCTGAATAAACGGAGGTAACATAAAAGTCTCGTCTGTTGTTGGCATTCCTACTGAAGAACACGACATATTTAAGCTACTGTAAAAGATGTGTACCTTTATTTTGAAAAGCGAAAGCAAATACGCTGTTTCTCCGCATTTACCTTAATGCTTGTATAGTGGTGTGACTCAAAATCCGCGTCAACAACAAGCATATCTGGACATGCGCGTCACTTTTCAATGTCCTCTGGAAACACTTCCGTTGTGTTGCGGCCTATTTGCAGCGCCTTTTTGTTATGTGTTGTGTTGTGGTCTTTGCAGCGTGTTTTCTAAATGCTGCGCATGCGTTTTCAAATTGATGAAATTGTTTTCTCAATTTGTGTTTTGTCTTTTTGCATTTTTTTTTGCAACACTTATGTTACTGCTGTGGAAAAAAATAGTCACATGGCAAGAAGATGCAGAAACCCCTTAAAAAGCAAAGCTTTCAAAAAGGCCAAAACCACCAACCAACAGTCTGCTTGTGAGGCTGCACCTAATGAGACAGCCTGTACAGTGTGGAGGAGTGTAGTTGACACAGTTGATCTTAAATTAGGCAATTTGAGGGGGAGTGCGTCCCCCTTGTTAGCAAAATTACCAAAAAGCATCCCCCTTTTTAACCTGCCATTACTTTCCATCCACTAGTTAGCAAATATTGTGTTACAAATCAGTGGTCGCAATCAGCTCCGGCACAAAGTGGAGTCGAGCCGGGCATGGCTGCTTTACAATGCTGGCTGCCTCTGACTTCCGGCAGGAAGTCAAAGACACAGGAACGGCATAGAGCATCAGGTCAATTTTCAAAATAAAATACCCTGTACAGACTTATGTTCTAAAACCAAAATGTTACTGTCGGCGTAACAAAGTGTTACTGTAAATGTCAGCATTTCTAAGTGTGTCTGTTCAGAACATGGTGGCTTATGTTATGTTGCCAATTGTCCTTTTTGTGCTGGTTTATATTTTAACCATTAGTGAGGTAGCTGTTACATTTCCTGATACCAGCTGTTTTATCACTTGTTGAAGTGCACTCTGCTGGACAAACTATATCATTGCACCAATTTTCAATTACCCCAAGCAAGTTTTTCTGCATTATACTTTTTAGATATAAGGTTTTAAAACCTTTTTAATCAGCCCAAATCCATAAAGGGAAATACCTACAAGTCAACCGGCTCTACTATTTTGCGCAATGTTCATTGTGTGTCCTTGAAGGAATTTAGACAGTAAAAAATTCCAAGGGATCATGTGAGCCGTGTAACTTAATTGAACCCTGCTTGTAGTGTATTGTGAGAAACGTGAGGAAAACCTGCCTGAATAAACTCAGTCCACTGCATACACTTTAAAGGTGTATTTACTCAATACTTTAATACAGTTATAAGAAGTCAAATGTAGTAGGGAGAGATGGAAGATAACTGGATAAGATGGAATTGTAGAATTAGCAATGTCACAGTTACGGTTAAGGCGTCCTGCAACAACGTCCTTTCGAGGTGTACATAAGTTTGTCAGGGCAGGGTGGTGCTCCCATTGGGCCATCCGCCCTGTTAAAAATTAACAAATCATGGGCGCGCAGGTAGTCAAGTGGTTAGAGTGCATACCACGTACGCAGTGGACCTGTATTGCATGACACACCCCCATCTCTCTCCCCTTTCCTGTCTATCCACTGTCAAATAAAGGTGCCTAAAAAAAAATAAATAAAAAAAATCACCTACTGGGTATACCAGAGGGTTTAATAGGCTTGTCATTTGTAGAACCACTGAAGATAAATGGACACCTGTGTGATGCACTACTGGATAGCAGTTCACAGGTAACCATAAACTTCAAATCCTGGTACATGGAGTATTTGGCAGGTATTCCCATTCATCCTTTAATGGTTGGGGGCCTTAAGCACATAAATAGGTAATTTCGCGTAAATTCATTTAAAAGCGCCAAATTTGGCACAGATGTAGCTCAGGTCATACTGAAATGATTTAGCTATGGCGCCGGAGCCAGCAACCCTCGGAGCCAAGATGGCGGCCAAATCCAATATGGCCGCTGCCCGAAAAGGGTTCCGACTATAACTTTTGATCCACATGAGCTACAAAAACAAACTTAATGTCTTTTTCAGCTTAATTGATTATAGGAAACACATAGGAATATTGATATGTGTGACCCGGTGCATCTGGACCTCGACCCAGATCTTCATTCTCACCTTCTCCATCGCATCAGTGAGGAAATCTTCTGCATATGGTGACTCGCTGCCAGAGTGGTCGGAGTGGTAGGAGTATCAGGAATTATTTTTGAACTGAACTGAGAGCTGATTGGATTATTATTTTTATTTATTTATATTTATATTTATATTTATATTTATATTTATATTTATATTTATTTTATTAGTAAATTGCCGGCCTTGTGCATTTAAAGCAGCGGTCTCTGGTGTGATTATTTTTGCTTCCCACTCCCACACCTAGAACAAGTCCAGTGGCACAGTAAGTGGTGTGATACCAGTGCTACACAACATTTTGACGTCAATCCTACGCACAGTTTTATAAATGACTTTTTCACAACACGTGATCTAGATTTCCTCCTGTTGACAGAGACCTGGTTGAAACCAGGTGAGATCGGCGCATTCTCGGAGCTCCTTCCACCCACCTGTTCCTTCTTCAGCACCCCCTGAGCTGCCGGTCGTGGCGGCGGTCTGGCTGCTAAATTTAAAGAGAGCTTCAGATGCAAAATTAAAACCGCTAATGATTATTCCAGCTTTGAGCTGCAGTTGTTTGTGATCGACCTCTCTTGTCCTATGCTGTGTGCCACAGTTTATCGCCCACCCAATTTTAACAAGTTCTTTAAGGAGTTCTTGTCTAATTTTATTCCAAAGTTTGATAAACTATTTAAAGGCCTTTTGGATTCGTTTGGCCTTACTCAATCCGTTAACGCACCAACACACGAACATGGGCACTTGATCTTGTCATTTCTCATGGGCTTTCAGTTTCCCTTAGAGAAATAGTGGACACTGCTATCTCAGATCATCTCTCTATTGTTTGTGATTTTGCCGCCCCCCTCACCTGCTAATAAGCCCATTCCCCCAGCCCGCAGATGCCGTATCTTTACTCTATCAACAGCCCGCGAGTTTGCTGTCGCCTTTGGGGACTCTCAGCTACACGCTGACAGTGGACTGGTTTCTCCCCTTTGTCCAGACACCTTACTCTCCACTTTCCACTCTACATGCTCTGCAATTCTGGATTCTGTTGCCCCTTTCGGCAAAAAAGCACCAAAACAAGGCCGATCCCTGGTTGAACGACAGCACCCGTCTGCTCAGACAACAATGCAGACAGGCTGAGCACCGGTGGAAAAAGGAAAAACTGCATGTATCACTGGGCTGGTTAAGGGACAGTTTGGCTGCTTATCATAGAGCTGTGAAGGAGGCCAAGTCCAAATATGCTCTACTGTCCTGTCTGATGCCTCCTCCACAACCTGTGAAGAGTTTGTCTCTTTTTTTATAGACAGTCAGGCAGAATATCAGTAGTATGCGTATGTCCCCTGATGATGTGTGTGCTCCTCCTGCACAATCTGCTGTTTTAGAGGTTTTTACTTCTGTTGGATCAAGTTTTATAAACACCTGTCTTAGCTTGGGGTCTGTCCCAGCTGCCTTCAAACATGCTGCGGTTAGGCCCCTCCTCAAACAACCACATCTTGACCCCTCTGTGGTGTCCAATTTTAGGCCTGTCTCCCACCTTCTTTTACTTTCTAAGGTATTGGAAAAAGTTGTTTATATTCAATTACAAACATTTTTAGAGATTAATTCTGTTCTCGATAAATTTAACTGTGCTGGTACTGCTGGACCTCACAGCGACTTTTGATATAGTTGACCATGCAATCCTTGTATCTTGCCTAGAGCAGTGGCACCGCCCTCCAATGGTTTAGGTTGTACCTGGCAAATAGGAGTTTTTCTGTAATGATTGGTGACCTCTGCTCCTTACATGCATCCCTCTCTTGTGGGGTGCCGCAGGGCTCTATTCTTGGCCCTCTTCTGTTTTCATTGTATATGCTACTGCTGGGGTCAATCATAAAAAAACTAGGGCTGTCAAAGTTAAACGTTAATCACGCATTAACGCAACATCCTTTTAACGTCATTAATTTTTTTGTAAAACGTGATTAACACTCGGTATTGAAAAAAAGGAAACATGCATTGTTTTATTTACAGCCGTTGATAGCACCTGTAGTTTTGGTCCAGAGGGTGGCAGAAGAATAAGAAAGGGAATCAGAAGAAGAAGAAGCAGGGTGGCGTTCGGGAAAAACACGGTGGACTTAAAAGCGAAAGTGAACGTAAATGGAGAAAGGACTCTGAATGGCAAATTTACTTTCAAAACACTGCCAGATGGTTTGGTCCACAGGACAAAAGCTATCTGCGCATACTGTCGACATAAAATGAGCTACCATTGAAGTACATCCAGTCTCAAATATCATTTGCAAGCCAAACACATGGCAGATGCAGAGAGTCCCCCCCATCAAAAGCAGACATCACCATTTTTTGATCCCATTTAGGGTGAGGGGATATTTTTTTGAGCCTTATATTTGAAGTGCATGATTTTAACTGTTGAATAAACATTTTCATGAAGCAATCATATTTGCCCTTTTTGATGTTGTTAAAAATATTAAGAACATGAAAAAAATACATCAAAGATCCCATATTATACTGTTTTTCATCAATGTCACACAGCTGTCAGAGGTCCAACAACTCTGTATTTGATATGTATGGCCCCAAACACATCTGTGGTCCTGCATTCCAGCTGTCTAAAAGTCGCTCTGCTGAGCTCTATTCAGAGCACTCTGTCTCTGTGCCTGCACCTTTAAATGCTCATGAGCTCCGTCTGTCAACGCCTACTTGGGGTGCCTTGCCTGATGCGTCACTCTCAGGGAGAGGAAGCCCCTTATGCTAATGGTAGCATGCGTTAATGTTTACGGTGGATGTAACACTGTGGCTTGCGGAGATTTTTTCGTTCAACCGAACCAGTTTGACCCAGATTCAGACCCAGAAGGAGAGGCTCCTGAAGAAGTGCAGACTCTGCGGCTGCAGCAGGACGTTTCAGAATAGTTAGTGTTGCTGAATAATGTTAGTTGTTCTATGTGTTGTTACAGTTAGTACCATGTAGCTAATGGCTAACAGCTAGCGAAAGCTGTGTTTGCCTCCAACACAGTCTCCAAACTCTTCGGCGACACTTTCGTTAAGTAACGACAGGAGCTGAATCTGAACAGCTTGTTACCAGTGGGTGGGCTGCAGAGACCCTGCAGGAATCACTGGTTTTCATCTTTCTGGCAGTTGGCAGGCTCAGGGAGGACCAGCTTATGTATGTAGAGACCAGAGAAAACATGTTTTTTTATATGGGACCTTTAAGGTACATTTAGAACAGAAAGAAATGTGCCCAAAAAATTGCCATTAATTTGCGATTAATCGTGAGTTAACTATGGACAAAATGCGATTAATCGCGATTTTAAAAAATTATCGTTTGACAGCCCTAAAAAAAAAACACAATCTGTCTTTTCATTTTGATGTTGATGATTTAAAGTTATATTTGCCCATGAGACCCAATAAAAACACTGCACTTACTCAGTTACTGACTTTATCACTGATGTAAAACAGTGGTTGGCTCTGAACTTTTTGCACTTGAACGACAGCAAAATCGAATGTATGTATGTGCCCTTTTTTAAACCACATGTAAAGAATCTTGGGGTAACATTTGACAGTGGGCTCAGATTCAATAAACAGGTCTGTTGTTAGCTTTTTTCAGCTGCGTCTCCTGGCCAAAGTGAAGCCTTTTTTAAGTTGGCAGGAGAAGGCAATCCATGCTTTCATAAGTTCAAGACTGGACTATTGTAATGCACTTCATGTCGGCCTCAGCCAGTCTTTAATCTCGCATCTCCAACTTGTTCAGAACGCTGCTGCCCGATTTTTAACAGGCACGTCTAGACGTGAACACATTACCCCTGTGCTGTCGGCACTCCACTGGCTTCCAGTTCGTTTAAGAATTGATTTTAAACTTTTATTGTTTGCTTTTTACGCCATTAATGGCCTGGCTCCCTCCTACCTGTCAGAGATTTTAACTGTCCGCAATCATGGCAGGGCCCTTTGTTCTTCTGGCCAGCTCCTGTTCGAGGTCCCAAGGTCAAGATTTAAACAGTGGGGCGTTCAATCTTTTGCTGCAGCTATTAAAGGTCCCTTTTTTTGCTGTCTTTTGCTGTCACAGCTCCCAGGCTGTGGAACAGACTGCCCCCTGACATTCACACCACTACTGACCTCAGCCTTTTTGAATCGAAGCTGAAGACACACTTTTTTTAAATAAAAAACTGCCTCACAACTGCACCTATTATGGCTTTTACTGACTGCAGCAAATCATATGTGTTGCATGTGGATGCCAATCAGCCTTGACTTGCCACCTTCCTCTATCAAGAACCCTCAGAGAGTCACTCAGAAAAGAACCGTCCCATCCTTCAGTTGGAATTCCTGCCTCTTATGTGAAAAATTCCACAATTATCTTTATAGAGCTCACTTCACTTTCCGTTCTGACAATAGTCCACTAATGTATGCCCTTGTTCAGCAAAGCTTAATGCTACAGGGCACTGTTGGTTTTCAGAATTGTCAATGTATGACTTGGACATTATCTACAGACCTAGAAGAACCAACATTGACACTGATCTGTGGTCAAGAAATGAAGAAATGTAACTATGCGAAGGAAAGACTGAGTGGCAAAGAATTTCTCATTCTGGTGTTAAGTCTATATGCCAGTCAGTCGGTGTCCTTGGCTCCTCTGTAGACTCCCCAAGATATGTAAAACAGCTTAGCACCTCCTGACTGTGATGTGTGGCAATCTTGTCCATCGCGTGAATACAAGTCAAAAAGACTCACCAACTTGTGCTACCTGGTGAATTCAGAGCAGTAGTACTCTCCATGCACGATAAGCTAGATCATTTAGGATTACAAAGGACTACTGACATGCTCACTTTTTCAAGGTGGGAATATTGCACCATTATGCTGCCTCGCCATCTGTGTGAAAGTTGCAGAGGTGAATGTCGGTCTGATGGTGTTCAGTCTGACGTCTAAGCAGATTCTTCACTTATTTAATAAAGAAAAATGTCCCACACCTCAACCCACAAAGCAACATTACAGGACCAAACAACAGTAATGTAGTAACTGGTAGTGTGTTCAGCATCTTAGGAGGAAAAAAATGCTGAATTTAAATGTGGAATAGTGTCATCCTGTCTGTCCTACCGACTATTCATCACACTTCTACCAGGAGAACAACATCTGTCCCTGGCAGGGAGAGCCAGGCAGCTCTTTCTGTTTACTGGTAGAGATTATGTGATGAGATTTATTATAAAACAACTTTAACTTACATGTCTTTATTTCCTTCCACTATTGTGCTGTTGTAGTTACTGTAGTTAACTTATAAAGGCAATCAAAATCACCAAATTTAATGAGGAAAAGTCACAGTTTCTGCTGACCATCCAGTCTTCAGTGAACTTCAATCTGAAAACAGCATCCCTCTCTGGGAGTGAGAGTCAGACAGGGTCCTCTATTTACTGATCGTGATTATGTGATTATGTTATTTAGAGTAGAAAACTTCTCTTAGTGAGTCTCCAGTGCGCAAATGTTTTGAAATGTCAAGAGAGAAGTTCATGCAGTGGTGTGACACATATGAATGTGGAAACACTGGTCCTGTTGCCTGAATCCACCTGTTAGAAATAATTCTCACAACTGCCACAAGAAAAGGAAAAAGCATCTGATTTATTGAACTTTTTCCAGTTGCATGCTATGTTAGATTTTGGTAGCAAATTACAAGTGTACAATGAATACAACGAATACAATGAGCACATTATTATTATTTAATAGATCATTTACTTCTTCTCTAAAATGCCCAAATATTTTAGTTTATGTTCTCATTAATGTGACAAAATTACACTAGAAATCATAGTCCCATCACTGAAAATGTTACTTAAATAAAAGCGTGCAAGTATAATCAGGAAAATAAAGTTAAAGAATTAAAAGTATTCTGCAATAACTGTGACTGTTGTTCTATTCTGATGTCATCAGGTTTTTGTCACTTGTGTATTAATGTAGAGCAGGAGTATTGATGTAGTTGGTGAAGCTAAATTGTAATTTACTGAAGCAAAGCTGAGCTATAGAGATAAAACCAGGTTCAGGTTTCATCATTTTCCTTTGAACTCCAACCCTTTAAAACATGCAGGTGGATTCAGATTTAGCCTCCTACTGATCATGTTTTGTTGATGAAGTCGTCTCCAAAGTCGATCATATGTCTCAGTGCGCTGAGGGTCAGAGTGTCAACATCATCTTTGTTCTCGATTTCATGACTGTAGTTCTTGACAGGAAAGATGCAGTTCATCGGGATCCCTACTGCTGCACTGAAGTCTTTCATCTGAGTGTTAAAGAAACATTTCAGTTCATAAATCAACATGAAGTTTGGACCTCATGTAATCTTTGACAGTATTTGGACTATAAAGTGAAACTCCATGAGTTGTGTACAGACTGAATGAGACACTCACCTTCTGCTTCAGGTATGTGCTCTTGTACACATTCCTTAGGTTCTCCTCAGTTTCACCACAGGC
Source organism: Sparus aurata (assembly GCF_900880675.1). NCBI lineage: Eukaryota > Metazoa > Chordata > Actinopteri > Spariformes > Sparidae > Sparus > Sparus aurata. The sequence goes on along the minus strand of NC_044195.1, from coordinate 35,503,272 downwards.
TTCATCGATCTTGGTGATCATTGCCATCTGGGGAATCCCTTCAGACAGAAACACACTCAGTCAACTGAGCTCATCTTTTTTATTGAGTTTCTGTTGATAAAATCCAACAAACTCAAACAACTAAACATCCCGGAGCTGTTCCAGACAGAAGAGACAGAAAAGCTCCACTTCAAGTCAAAAGTCTGACTTCAGTCAACCTCAAAACTTCAGAGATCAGATTTAAATGTGACTCTTCAAACCCAAATCAAAGCTAACAGGATACCACTAACTAAAATCACTTTGTAAATGTAATTTCTTTTGGCCTTTTCATGGCTTTATTAGGACAGCATTAAGAGGTGACAGGAAACAGGATGAGAGAGAGCAGGGATGACATACAACAGCCAAAGACTGCACTTAAAAACAAACTAAATTAAAGCTGCAAGCAGCGTTGAACAGGCCCTCGCAGTCCACTCGCACCAGGGCATGCTGCTGTCGGTGCGTGCCATGTAGACTTATTCAGGCCAACACCCTCTACATGTGTGAGCCATTTGGAGTAGATGGCAGTGGTATGTTGAAGTTATAAGGACTTGATGGTTTGGCATGGCTTTTTTAGTGGTGGATTGGTAACATCTTCGTCAGCTATTCTCAGAAGGGCATTGGCAATAATTGTACCAAGTTTTGTGTTAACCCAACCAACTGATGTCCAGATATAAAACACTTCAATTTAACCTTGTGGTCATCGCCCAAGATTTCGCACAGAGCCTAAGGGGCTCATGGGGAAGTAGTAACTTGAGTTTCATGTCATTAAGACACACCAATGTAGAGATATGAAACACTTCCTGTTTTGACCAAAAGGTACAAAGAAAGTTGTTATTTAATAACTTGAGTATTGTGTGGAATATCAACAGTTCTTTTTATAACTTTTTGTCTGGAGTGCCTGTGATGTAGGGATCTATTTCCTTATGCACAGCTATACAGTTAGTGAGGTACTATGACCTTTTTCCCATGTCACGTTCTGTGTATTAGTCCGCCAAGCAGAGCCAAGAGTTGAGTGCTGTTCAAATAAATGAGTTTTAATAGAGAGTCAATAGAAATACTACCTCTAGGCTTTCATTTACTTCACAGGGTCCACAGATGCTGTGTACAAAGTGTGGTGCAAATCGGTGAAACTGCCTGTTATGAGTTCGAAAAAGTAGGTTAGGGTTTTTGAATGTGTGATAAAGTATCTGGCAAAATGCACTTCCCTTGTGTTGGGCCTGGTGCCTCCATGCACATGTCTCAAACAAAGAGAAAGGCCTGTAGGTGAATCCAGAAGCCTAAACTACTAATTCCTCAGCCACAAGGGACTACATAACAAAGAACATGGAAAAAGGCCGATCAGGTGTGAAAAACGTGACAAGGTTGACCTGCCCCAAAGATGTTCACCCAGTCCCTATTGGCTGTGAGCCGGAAAGCTACGGCAGGATCACAATGACGTCACTCCCACGTTCAAAGATCACGGAGCATTCCTGCCCTCCGTATTTCCCTGGAGCTTATGTTGTGAAGAGACTTCAGTTTCATGCAACCGCTGCCATAAGGGTACAACTTTGAGAAATGTTTTTCACTTTTGCTATAGCTAATTTTAGGTCACTCCTCGCTGAACGAGACAGAGACTGTTTTTGTTTTACTTTCGTTTTTGTTCGGATGTTCGTCATTATTGTTTGGTTCCAAAAACGCTGAATGAACCTGCCGTTTCCTCACCGCCTGCACAAGGAAGGAATAATCTTCAGAAGGAGACGAAATCTTCCCTTCCATTGAGTCGACATACCTCGCGTGCACGTGTAGTGATCACCTTTGGTCGATACAGTCACTGCTGCCATTTTTGAATTAAAGATATATGAATCAGTGAATCTGAATTCATCGCCTTGGAATGACAGAAAGTCACGCCCGGTGTTTCCTGTAGTCTCTCTGACAAGACTTCCTAAGTCACGCCCACCAATTTGTCGGCCGGCTAATGTGACTTCCCGAGCCACATTCGGCCATTTTTGTAGTCTTTATCAGGGACTTCCTGCCTGTTTTTGGCCAGGTGTGATGTATATTCCAAGATGGATGAGTTTTGGGGTATGTTTAGGCAGTGAAAAATGCGATCATTGAGACAAAAACAGTAGGGACCTTGCGGGTTTCCCTGCTCACGCTCTAATAAACAAGGCGATGAGGTGCAGTAGAGTGAGGCAGAAAAACACAGGTGAGGGAAATTAATGGATAAAACAGTAGAAACAGAGAAGGATGAATGAAGGAGATGCAGTGCAGGTGTGGAGGGACGCACAAGAAAACAAAAGGGAAACAAACTCTAGAAAAAGAGCAAAGATGACACAAACACCTAGAAAGCACGTAAAATGAAACTGAAATTACTTTCCTGAAGTCATGACAGAATTGGACTGACAACTTAAATAGATCTCATAATGCATCAAAGATGAGAAAATATAATATAATTATAATTAAAAATATAGTTTGTAGTTTAAAGAAAGAATGAGCAGATGAATGTTGAATACAATGTTAGTGGCTGGAAAAATGGGTAAGTGATTCAAAATATTCTGTGTTTCTGTTTGTGGTTTTGTTTAGGAATTTCCTTTTCTAGTTTTGATTCCAACTTTATAACAATACAATCATAAAGCAGAAAATAGCTTCTCCTGATACAAATGTAAACATATATTTTATAAATCCTTCCTCTTGATTAATATATAATGGACTCCAATCATTCATTCATAAAATGACTGACAGCCGACCCAGAGTTGACACAGAGTTAAGATTCTGTGTATGTAAGATGACCTTGTGTGTTTGTTAAACTGTTGGTTTTTTAGTTAATTGTAGATTTTCCTAAATGTTGACTGAACTGACTTGACTAAATCCCTCATCCTCCTGTGGAACAGATATTATATTAATCATAGTCTTACCCAGATCCCTGGCTGCCTCTCTGATGTCTGCCATCTTCTGCAGAACTGACTCCTTAATTTCTGCTGAGTTAGCAGAAAGCACACAAACCAGAACATGAACTTTGTCATCTGCAGACGGTTCTGGGTTGTAGCCTGGATCAGCTTCAGACAGTGGAGACACAGGATTGAACTGGAAGACAATTTAAACACAAATATGACACATGAATACAAAAAGGTACTTGTACTGCTGCACTAACTCAATAGTGTGGTCATTAATCACCAAAGGATTAATGACTAACATCTATGGACATGTTTTTTGTTTAGTCATATCAGTGTCAAACACAGGTGAGTTGTACCAGCCTGTTTTTTTTTTGTTACCCTTTGTTGAGACCAATCCTGCAGACCTCTGAGAACAGGACCTAAAAGGCTGCAACCATGATGTTGCTGTTTATACGTCCTGCCTGTCTGACACATTGTCTTGTTTTAAATGATGAATGCCTTTGAGTGCCATCTTAACTATATATAGTCTGGTCTGAGGTTGCTGCTGGAAAACGCAAGTGTCATTCTGTGAGTGAGCATGTGAACACTTGAACTAAGTCCTTCTACTTGCCCTTAGCAATGTAAGTTAGTCTTTCCAGGCTGATGCAGTCCGAAAGTTCACTTATCCACATTTTAAATGATGGAGCATCCATGCTATTCCAACATAGTGCAATAGCTCTCCTGCCTTGAATAAGTCCAAAATCCAGAAGTTTAGCCTGTTTTGATGTTTGTATGAAGTCTTTTGGATATATTCCAAACTCACATAGTTTGACATCCAAAGGAACTTTGTTATTAAACATCTTTGACAAACATTTTATAACATCATTCCAGAAGGTTTGGATTTTTGGACATTCCCACAGACTAGTAGTAGTGAACCAGAGTATGTTTTTCATCTAAACATTTAGAACAAACATCTGGAATATAAGCAGACATATGATGAAATGACAGGAGTTATGTATACTCTCAATAACCACTTATATTGAAGTAATTGAAACCTTGTATTTATTGTCTGTTTCTGTGCTTTTAAACAAGCATCATTCCATTCTGTCTCTTCAATGTCCTCTTGTATATCTACTTTCCAGGCATTTAATGTATCCACTGTTGATTCAGCACTATATGCAACCATTATGTTGTAATATTTGGATACGTGGCCCCTCCCTTCTAATTTTGCAAGAGTTATTTCCCCAAGTGTTGATAAAGGTGGTACATACATTACCTGGCCATATCTTGATGACATATAGCTTTTTAAATGTAAAAAAATGTGTTTTAGGGATTTGATATCTCTGACATAATTGATCAAAAGAGAGCAAAACTCTGTCCACATAAAGATCCATAATTTGCCAGATACCTTTTATATTCCATGACCTAAATTCTCCATCCTTTTTACCAAGTGTAGAATGTTCATTACCCCTAATAAAAGTAAATTGATACAATACTGGCATATCACCTTCATGTTTCAGTGAAGCATACCAAACTGAAATTGTATTTTTTCTTTATGTGTCTTCAATGTCTTAATATCCCAGGAGCATAGATACAGATTTAACGGTGCTAACCCAGGTTGGGGGCACTGTTGTACGGAAGAAGAGCTTTACAGTTTTCTCCAATTGCTAAAACACAATTTTGCAATCTAGGCTGTTTTATCAAAATACTTACCACAATTTACAAACCCACACACCCAAACTGCAAAATATCTCATATATCCTCCAAAATGAAGCATTGCAACTCCAACTACATATAGCATTACCAGAATCAAACTTTTGCACGAGGTTGCACATACTTCAATTGTATTTCAGATTTGTGTCTAACCAACTACACACTGTTGGGCATATGGAAAAGTACTCTCATCTTTAGTATGCTTTGCCATAATACCAACATTGTTCAAACTGTAGAGAATTCTTCAGATTGTTTACATGCACAGAAATATTTGCAGATACACACACATACTATTGAAATATTTTTTTTCTTTTTTCACCAAACAAGTCAGTGCAACATGCACAGCAGATATATTTATATTAGAGTGAAGAAAACATGCTCACAAAACAGTTAACCAAAAAAGAAAACTGCAGAGACAGAATATGACACTGAGAGGCTGCTGTGGCCATGACCTCCTCTACCAGCTCCTCCTTTCACTCTTCTTTTCCCTGTCATTCTCACCCTCCCTCTTCCTCTTCCTCTCTCTGCAATGTCTTCCAGTGTTGTTGGAAAAAAAGCTCACCTTTGGCCTTTAGTGCTTACTTCCTGATTGAAGAGGTAACAGTTACGGTAACAATTGTTTGGCCAGGTGGCACATGTAGTGTCATTTTAAATGGCAGTGTTTTGAAATTGCAAACATGTGACTTTATGTCAGATTGTTGTGTCTTATGCAGAGAACCATGTTCAGTGCATTTAAAAAGTGCCATTTTGAATAGCAAAATGTGTGTAAAGCAGAAAATGTGTTTGAAGTTTTGGAGACTTGAGAAGAGGTTTTACTCTCTGTGTGTGAAATTAAATATTTTCATTTTAGACCTCGTCCACACGGACGAGAACAATCTTTTTTCCTCCGTCTTGTTTCAAGAATATTTGCAGCCACACGGATCCACTGAAAATGATTCAAAACGCTGTAGTTCATATTCCAGCCTATAGGGAGCGCTTGACCTTCACCAAAAACGGAGAAGAAGAGACAGAGCATGCAGTAAACAAACAGACTGTAGAAGGAGAAACCAAACACAACAAGAAAGGACAAAAATGGCTACTGCAAGTAAACCAGAATTGTTCGTGTGGACCGTTAATGAGGTCGAACTGCTGCTGCAACTCACACTCAACTTCAAGGTGAGTAAGTTGCGAGAAAGGCACGAACACAAGCATGTAGTCTGCCATTGTTGTTGTTGCTATGAGACGTTATGGGGTTCAGAGGTTGAAGGCAAGAGGTCGAGGGGTGGGGCGATGGTGTCATCAGGCGAGTTCAAGATCAAGCAGCGCTGCGCAGTGCTGCCTAAATTGTGATGCATGCTGGTTAAAATGTGTCCACGATGACCTGGATGGGAGTGGTTTCTGCTCCGCATCTGATGTCACATGACCTTAAGTTATCGCAGGAGCAAGGCAACTGCAGAGCAGTTGTGCAGTTGCTCTCCGGGTACTGCGCGACCCCAGACCCACCTTCATGACGTCAGGACTTCGCCCTAATTGGCTCTCATCTACGCCTCACGGTAGAGCTGCCATCTGCCTGAACACTGTTTTCCCGAGGTGAAGTTACAGTGTGGGCCGGTGTTGTGCTCGGCGATGGGTCCAGGACAGGGCGAGTCGGAGCAACCAGAGCAACAGTTGGGTCAGCTGGGTGGGCCATGGCGTCAACAGACAGTACCGTGTAGCGGTTGGAGAGGTCCAGGTGACGTGGCGAGGCAGACCGGGCCGCCCAACTGTTTCTGCCTAAGACCAACACCTCGGCCCATGACTCCTGATGGTTAGGAGTTGCGTTTTCTGATTTCTCCACCCTGAGACCCATTTTGAAAAAGTGCATTTTCAGGCACTGCGTTTTCAAGATCTGTGTGTATGGTTGGCCAAAACAATGCAATACATGTGCATTTTCGCAGAAGAGCTTTTTAGCGTGGACGACCTTTTAGTCTGTTAGCTACTGGAAACAACTGTAAACACCATATGATGCAGGCTGTTATTTCATCTGTCACAGTTAAAAATAATCTATCGAGAATGATGGGTTGTCCTCATTAGTGCCATAAATATTTAGAAGATTTAGTTTTTGTGACAACTTGGATAGCTTTTGTGATTTGAAAGGTATTGTGTACCCTCATTTGTGTATTAGGGTAACTACAACCCTTGCATGGGTATTATAGGAATCATGAAATACCTGGCCTGGCCATCCTTTGCTCAAATAATGTATATCTGAAGCAGTCAAATGTGATTCCTGCAGAAAGATTATTTTAGATTTTTGATATTTTATCCTGTTTAATATTTGTTTCAGTTTGACCAATTTTCTCATTCCCTGGACATTCCAACTTCTAATGTTAATATTCAAACTACTTTTCTGTTTTGTCTTGTACGTAAATGATTATTTCAGCAAAATGTAAAATTATGAAATTGTAAAAAACAAATAATCAAATAATAAAAATGATGCAAGCGCGCACACACACAGACTCCTCCCCAAGACCTACTGCCTAAATATTCACACACACATACACACACACACACACACTAATCCAGGAGCAACTAGTCAGCATAACTTAACTCAAGCCCTCAATAAAGCAGTCAGTGCCTGTAAACCATGCACTTTCTACTTGATAAAGTAATTTCTCCCTTTAGAGTATAGGAATATATGATTTAACCATGGTTAAACAATAACCACTGGTCTAATAAACATCAACGATGTAATATGTGAATAAAATCCACCTAATTATAACTGGTCTACCTGCTAAACAAAAGAAGGTGTGTATAGAAAAATGAAAAATAAAAAATGTATGTGCACTTATTCTACACACATCAGAGCCATATATCAATCAATCAATCAATCAGACTTTATTTTTAGAGCACTTAACATACATCGTAATGTAGCACAAAGTGCTTTACACCCCCCCATACATACACACACACACACACGCACACTTGTATCCAGCTACTTAAACAGAGTAAGTAATAATAAATTAATAAATGGTAATAAATAGGGCCGGGACTCGATTAAAAAAATTAATCGAATTAATCAGAGGCTTTGTAATTAATTAATCGAAATTAATCGCATTTTAATCGCATATAAATATTTGACCTGAGGACAGTGAGAAGCATTTTTTTTCACATGGATTTTAGTCTACCATTGAATAATGACTGAATACAGAAGCTTAAGCAACAAAACATTGTTTGTTTGTTTTTTTTCATAGTTTATAGTTGTAGTTTTCATTAAGGTTCTTTAGTCTTCTAGTTTCAGCTTTATAATTTATATTTGATGTTTGAGTTAGTCTGTTTAGTTATTGTATATAATTCAGCCTTTAATTGTATTTGTTTCTTTTACCTACCTCATTGTTTTTGGATTTTGATTTATGTCAAGTGGCTGTAACACTTTAATTTCCCTTTGACATTAATAAAGTACTCTATCCATCAACCAGTGTCTCATATAACTGGCAGTTTCAAAAGTGGTATTTTTATTAGGCCCACTCTGTAGTAGCAGCTATATCTACATACAAATTTAAGCTAATCATTTTGACTAATCACCATACTTTGGTTTTGTAGAAATTGCATTTTTGCTGTATCCTGTGCTGGTTAAAAATGACAAAAGTAATAATTCAGAGTAATGTTTCTCTGTTACTGTATTTGTTTATTATTGAAGTTTGTCTTTTTCATCCCTCGGGATCAACTCGTCTCCGTCCTCCTCACCCTCCGCCATCTTTCCATCAAGTAACGTAACTCACTGAAGCTAACCTGTCTGTGTTCCCGTGCAGCAGAGACGTTGTATGCAAGGATTAGTCCGTGGTGTCACCGTCATACGGAAGTGCTTCTGTCGGCTCCACATACACGGCCATGTGTGGCGGTGGCATCACCGACTTATCCTTTCATTTCAGACCGCAACAGAAAGCTCCGCTGCGCTGAACTTCAGAGGTGTTCATAAAAATGTAGCTTGTGTGGACGCTACCGCGCTACTTGGTCAATAAAAGAGCTAAGCTACTGAAAAGCTATTTCATTCAGAAAGTAGCGACGCTACCACCACGCTACTGAGAAATGTAGTTAAACTAGTAAAGCGGCATTACTTGTAGTGACGTTACTGCCCAACACTGCATGAACATTAGTTGGTGCTCCAGTATAATCGGTACCCCTGAAACTCATCCAGTGAGAAACGTTCCGCAGTGCAAAGATTATTGCGATTAAAATGCTTTTATTTTTTTAACACGTTATTTTTTTTATTTTATGGTAATTAATTAATCGTAACTAACGCGTTAAAGTCCCGGCCCTAGTAATAAATAAAACAAGGCATTAACAACAGGTATTGCGGAACTTAGGAAACACTATCATCAATGTATTTCACTGAGGAGACACTAGAGGCAGTAAAATAAGATTAAATAATAAAACACTATAACTAAGACTGATAAAATACTAAAGGAGATTAAAAGTCTAAAACTGCTGTGAAATCAATAATATAAATGAGTAAATCGTGAATACAGTAAAACAAGATAAAACACAATTTTAAATAATAGAAAAGTGGTGATTGAATAGATAAATAGAATAAAACCAGGTTTAAGCAGAATAAGAACCAATAAATGAATCAAGTTTAGCTAAAAGCCAGCCTAAAAAGGGAGGTCTTAAGTTTGCTCTTAAAAGTATCAACATTATCCAGTGCCCTCAGGTCCTCTGGGAGGCTGTTCCACAAACGTGGATAGTTAAAAGGTTAACTATAGTTAGAAAAGGCCGTGACCAGAGGACCTGAGGGTTCTGGAGGGTTCATACGATAAAAGCAAATCTGATAAATAAGTTGGCCCATAGCCATTAAGAGCTTTAAAAACTAATAAAATGATCTTAAAATCAATCCTGAAGCAGACAGGTAGCCAGTGCAGAGACTTTATAATCGGTGTGATGTGTGCTCTCTTTCTGGTCTTAGTCAACACTCGTGCTGCAGAGTTTTGGAGCAGTTGTAGTTGAGCTATGTTCTTTTTTGGGAGACCAGAAAGTAGAGCGTTGCACTAGTCAATGCGACAGGTGATAAAAGCATGCATTAGTGTCTCTGTACTGGCTTTGGAAAGGAACAGTCGTACTGAACGGAGGTCTGAATCTAAAATAACTCCAAGGCTTTTTACTTGGCTAGTCTGGGTTAATGCCAGAGCATTCAATTGTATATTAATCGTCTGTCTTTGATCTTCAGAACTCAGAAGATAATAATAAGAACTCAGTTTTGTCCTGGTTGAGCTGAAGAGACATTTTTTGCCATCCATGACTTGATATCTAAAATAAAGTTAAAAAGGTGGACAGGAAGGTGACGGTTGTGGACTCCCGTGGTCTGGAAGTGCGTGACCTGCCTGCACCCCAGTGGTCCGTGGTTGGAGGTGGTCAGCCTGTGCAGGTGGTGATGTGATGGGGGCCCAGGGGCCTTGAGCCCAGAAGGAGGACCCTCTCTCAGCTCAGTGCGAGGAAGACATCCAGACTGGCCTCACGGTAGAGCTGCCGTCTGCCTGAACACTGTTTTCCTGAGGTGAAGTGGCAGTGTGGGCCGGTGTTGTGCTCGGCGATGGGTCCAGGACAGGGCGAGTCGGAGCAACCAGAGCGACAGTACCGTGTAGTGGTTCGAGAGGCGTGGCGAGGCAGACCGGGCCCACCCAACTGTTTCTGCCACGGACCACCACCTCGGCCCATGACTCCTGATGGTTAGGAGTTGAGCAGGAAGAAAGGCGAAGGTTGGCAGCAGGGTCCCATTTAATGGTGTCCTCGATAGTTGGGTTGAGAGAAGAGATTTGTTGGACTGCATGGATCCCACCTCCATGAAACTGGACAAGAGTGAGTCCTTAGTTTTCAGTTCATCAGAGAGCCGACGGATGTCCTCTTTCAGGTCTGCAATCTTTTTATTTGCTTTATTAAGGACTGTACAGTCCTTACATGGCGTGGTAGGCATAGTAGCTTTGGAGTTTGAGTGTCTGCTTGTCTGTGAGTCAAACCAAGCTAGTAGTGAGGTGTCTGCACACTTACACATTCAGAGCTAATCTTTAAAAGTGAGAGTTGTTTTCCCTTACTGTAAGGTAAGAGAGGTGTTCGATGGGAAGTTTACATATCTAGGGTTTACACATCTTTGCCATAAGGGCCCCTCGACTTTGGAATGCCCTGCCTGAGGAGATAAGGCTTGCAGGATCAGTAAATTCTTTTAAATCACTTCTTAAAACTCACTTTTTTAGACTTGCCTTTATGTGATGTGGTCCTTGTGTCTATTTTTACTCCAACTGTCTTTAAGTCTTGGTTCTGTGTTATTTTATTCATTTTATTATATTTATTTATTTATTTTAAATCATTACCTCTGTCAACTCAACCACTTCATGCAATCGATTTATCGTCGTTGTAATTGTAAATTGTTTTATTGCTTTGCCTGTCAAAGCACTTTGTAAACCTTGTTTTTAAAAAGTGCTATAGAAATAAAGAAATAAAGAAATAAATATAGGGGCCCCGGAGCCATTAAACAGCTCCCTGTGTGTACATTAAAGGTTAGCTGGGGGACAGATTCATATGGAGCAATCAACTGCATTTATCTCTTATGACAGTTGTTGAGAGGTGATTTAAGATAGACATTTACCTATCAGTATGAAGAGACCATCTGGCTGTGAGTACCAAGAAGTGACCTCAGCGGAAGTTAGATAATGTATAGGAGGAGGCAGACTAACTTCTCTTTTTCTACTATTGGATAGATGGACATGGACCCTCAATCCACCAAAGTGACCAATTAGAAGAAGTGGGACGATGCAGTAATCAGACTCTAAAAAGGGTGTGGTATTTTCTAGATTTCCTAGATAGATTTCTATTAGAGCAGAGGGCAAAGCATTGGGCAGAACTTTGTCATAAATTTGAGAAACCCAGGTAGCAGCTGTGCCTGGACGGATGCTGGCATTGAGATCTGTTTTCAATAAAGATTGCTCTAACATTCCACCAGCCTGGCTTCCGCAGAATCATTTTATCAACATACTATTCACCGACACCTTTGATGAAGAAAGCCCAGATACTACAGTAGCTAATACACACACACTTTGTGTCTGCCTCACGATGTCCCTTGGCTCTTGTCGATTCTTGGGGTTGAAATGTTTGTTTCTTACTTACTAAGCTAAATATATGTAGGTAGCACACGTGGCCCACCTTTGTGGCAAGTTGGCATCGACTGATCTGGACATAAGCCTAAAGTGGCCCACATATAAGGTAGCACACGTGGCCCTGCTACGTTAAAACATATTTGGGCCAGTTTTGGCCAAAATATGGCACAATCAATATCAGATGATCTGGACATGAGCCTAAAGTGGCCCGCATACAGTATATGTTGCTATACTGATGTTAGGTATTGTCAATATGTAAATATATAGGTGCCAGGAGCTGGCTATGGAAGCAGTGAGAGAACTGAAGACTTTTAGGCCTGAACTGCCTTCTATTCACTCTTCTGAGGTGGGTGAGAGGAGAATTTTAGCTAAGCCAAAGTCTATCATGAACAACACCCTTCATCCCCATGCGCAGGACGAGCCGTCTGTGGCACCCATGATACAAGGAAAAACACCACAATTCATAAAATATAGTACATCTGAGAGGGAAAAAAAAGTCATTGCAAAAGAGATTTACCTCTTAGTTGACTCACCTGGATAAACAAAGGTTAAATAAGTTAAATCATTCATAACAAAAATAAATGTTAAGTCTTACAATAACGTAATGACCAACAATGTCTTTCAGTGTTTTCTCTGATTTGAGTATATGCAATAAATGCACAACATGAATGCACATAAAAAAATAAGCTCCAGCTCATAAACAACCTACACTGTATACCCGCACATTCAAAGTAATCAAACATATTAAGTACTGTATACTCGAAGTTTTAGAAAAAGTTCTACTAACTTAATTATGTCAAGTTGGTGTAAAGTGAGTAATTTTAACACATCATCTTTGATTAAATGGAGCTATTTTGTGGATAAGTAAGCATAACTTAAAAACATCACTGAAGTAAAATAGAATTAAGTAAAAACATGTAAAGAATGATAAAGTCCTGTTATTTATATTATTTTAAATAGGGATGATTTAAAATAAACTTAATTTATATAGCACATGCTAAAACACAATAAAATCATAACAAATAAATTGCAATCATAGCCAATTAAAACAGTAACAATTTGATTTGGGCAAGTGGTCTGAAATGCATTTGACATTTAGTGGAAGACAAAATGTATTTATTTTATTTTATTTTTGGTATTTTTATTGGCATCAGTTTGATGTAGTCTATATATTTTTTTATTTCTACTTAAGTGTTGAGCAGATGCAGGGATAATTTTTTATTCTGAGTTCATTTCTGATTCACCCTCCGAAGCAGAAGGTGGCGCTGATGCGCATACTACGCTGATTCCTTACTGCTCTGAAAAAACACAGAAGAAGAAAAGTTTGAACGTTGCAGAGAGACACTTGGCGGCTGGAAGCAACAGGAGTCAGAAAGCTCGACCTACTCGACAGCAGTCAGGACTTACTGTAAGTTTTGAATGTTAATATTCATTCACTTTTACTACTTATTACACCGATGGCATTCATCCAACCACTACTGGAAATCGCATGCTTGCAGCCAATATTCAGCACATTGTACATTCTGCTCCACGTGACTGACTAGTTACACCACACACCCCCTCCGCAGCCACTCTTCTTCACCCCGTGCCCACAGCAGCACAGAGCACACCTCCACTCACCAGCGCCCCCCTCCAACCAAATCAGTCATTAACCCTCCCACCTGAGTCTTTCCCATACAGTCCATCACTTCACACAGACCACCTCGCCCACGCTGTACATCCAAGGCTGTTAATATCAAAAACCTGTGCCCCATTTTCTGCACTCCTGCCACTCTCCACTCTACTCCAACCCCAGAACACCTGAAACTTGCCCTATTCAACACCCGCTCACTAACTAACAAAAGTGCCATCCTACACGAACTCATCACTGACAATAAACTGGACTTTCTATGCCTCACTGAAACCTGGCACAGACCTCTGGACTATTTCTCCCTGAACCAAACCACACCCTCTGGCTACAACTACGCGACAAACCCCGGCCCAACAGTTGCTGCCATTTTCAGGAATAACTTAAAAATCTCCACAATCTCCATCCCTCCTGCTCAGTCCTTCGAATATGTTGCCCTCAAACTGCCTGGTCCCACTCCCCTGGTCATCTCCATCATCTACCGTCCTCCCAAACCAAACCACTCCTTCCTTTCTGACCTCACCGCCTTCGCCACCCAGCTATCCGCCATATCCCCCTCAATTCTTCTCCTCGGCGACTTCAACTTACACATTGATGACCCAAACTGCAAAAGTGCAATAGACCTCCTGGAACTGCTTCACTGCCTTCACTTCACCCAGCATGTCAACTTCCCCACCCACTGTCGCGGCCACATTCTGGACCTAGTCTGCTCTGCCGGTCTCACTCTCCAGTCTTGACCTCCACATCTCGGACCATCTGGCCATCACCATGGACTTTATCATCCCCGTCCCTCCCCCAAAGCTCAAACGCAACATAACCTTCCGTAACATTAAGTCCATCAACCACTCAGCTCTCTCTGACTTTCTGGCCAATACTCTGTCCGCATCCACACCCCCTCCAACTTTATGCCCCTCTGACCTGGTCTCATACTACAACAACACATTGTCCCTCTGTCTTGATAAACTGGTTCCTCTAAAAACTAGAACTGTCTCATTCACTCACACAGCTCCCTGTACACTCCCGAACTACGTAAAATGAAAACCCGTAAACGTCAGCTTGAGCGACTATACAAGAAAACCACTCTCACAGTTCATCTCCATGCCTACACAGACCACCTTTCAGATTACATAAATGCCCTCTATTCTGCCCGTTCCTCCTACTACTCACAGCTCATCCATTCTGGCTCCAACAACCCTGCGACAGCACCCTCTCCTTCATCACAGTTGATAAATGCAACTCCTTCCTGTCATTCTTCCAGTCCAAAATCGACTCTATCTACAATCAACTTGGCAATCCCCCCACCACCTCTGACTCTCAACCTCCCGCCGCCCCGACCACTCCACCCCTTTCACAGTTCACTCTCATCTCCCCCCTGGAACTCCTCCCCATCATCACAAACATGAAAAGTTCAACATCCGTCCTGGACCCCATACCATCCTCCATCATCAAACTCTGTCTCCCAGCAATCTCCCCACTCATCGTTACCATCATCAACTCCTCCCTCGTCTCTGGCTTTGTCCCCCAAACCCTGAAACTGGCTGCTGTCACTCCAATCCTCAAAAAACCCACCCTGGATCCTGACACCATCTCAAATTTTCGTCCCATTTCAAACCTCCCCTTTCTGTCAAAAATTCTGAAACGCGTGGTCGCCGCACAAACAAAATCCACCTCCAAATCCCATGAACTGTACGAACCATTCCAATCTGGTTTCCGCCCTCAACACAGCACCGAAACCGCTCTCCTGAAAATCACTAACGATCTCCTCCTCTCTGCAGACTCTGGGCATCTCAATATACTGATCCTCCTTGACCTCACTGCAGCCTTCAACACCATCAACCACTCCATTCTCCTGTCCCGCCTACAAACATCACTTAACATCACTGGTTCTGCTCTTTCCTGGCTTAAATCTTACCTCACCGACAGACATCAGTTCATCCACATCAACAACTGCTCCTCCTCCACTGTCACCCTCCCTCAAGGCGTCCCCCAGGGCTCGGTGCTTGGTCCTCTCCTCTTCATCCTCTACCTACTCCCCATTGGTTCCATCATCCGCAGTCATGGTCTCCATTTCCACTGCTACGCTGATGACATTCAAATCTACATTTCTACAAAATCCATCACCCCTGCCACCTTCTCCACCCTCACCAACTGTCGGACAGAACTAAAATTATGGCTGCAAACTAACTTCCTTCAACTGAATTGTGACAAATCTGAAATCATACTCATCGGCCCAAAATCCCTTGCCACATCAACCCAGAACTTCTCCCTCAGCATTGATAACACCACCCTGTCACCCTCCCCGTTCATCCACAACCTTGGTATCCTCTTCGACAATAACCTCTCATTTGAACATCACATCAGCCGCCTCACCCAAACTGCCTTCTTTCACCTCAACAACATCGCTCGCCTTCGTCCATTACTCTCCTTCTCTGCCACCAGAACTCTCATCCATGCATTCATCACCTCACGGCTCGACTACTGCAATGGCATCCTCTATGGCTCATCATCCAAGGTTCTCAACAAACTTCAGTACATTCAAAACTCAGCTGCCCGCCTCCTCACCCACACCCGCTCCCACGAACACATCACCCCTGTTCTACAAAACTTACACTGGCTCCCTGTCCCATATCGAATCACTTTCAAGCTCCTCCTCCTCACCCACAAAGCCCTACGTAACCAGGGCCCTTCCTCCCTCACAGACTTGCTCCACCACCACACTCCATCCCGCAACTTCCGATCATCTGACGCTAACCTCCTCTTACACCCGCTCAGGACCAAGCACCACACCTGGGGCGACAGAGCCTCCTCCCTCTGATCGCCCTCCATAAACACATCCGTGACTGTTTTAACCCATCCACCTTCAAATCATTACTCAAGACCCACCTGCTGCTTTTAACCTGCAATAATAGCTATCTTTCTCTGTGCCCCCCATCAGTTTTTTTTTTTTTGTAATCACAAACACACAGTTATTTGCACATTGTTTGTTTGTCCTTATATGTACCTTTCATTTATTTCTCTATGTATTTTTTCCTCTGTTTTTGGTTTCATGTAAAGCGTCTTTGAGAGCTGTAAAAGTGCTGTATAAATAAAATGCATTATTATTATTTAACCCCATGGATTGTAATAAAGTAATTTTACAGCAGAGGCAAAACCCTGTTAGCCACCATGGTGCTAACTAGTGAACCAATTACAATTAATGTAATGGTTAGCTGCTAGAACAAGCTAGCTAACATTAGCTAACCTAGGTTACAACTTGATTTCTCAGAGGAGCCAAGCTCACAAACAGTATATTTTGATATGTGATGAATGTATTTCCCATTATTGTATCTCTCTGTTCCAGTTTCAAGAAGTTAAGACAGAGTTAAGGAAGATAACTGGAGATATGATAAAGATACCAGGTAATCCAATGAATGAATTCTTCTATCAACCACCCCTCCCCCCTCTCTAAAGACCAATAACTTCCTTTTTTTCTCAGACAATGTTTTAATGTGGTAACCCTAAATCATATGCACTCCCACATACACATATCATTGTTTATTCTTCTTGCCAATTTGGTCAAAATAAAACTTTTTGCCTTATTCAATTCAACAAGCCATGAATGTGTTCTGGTTATACATACCATCTTCCTAATTGATATTTAACCTTTTGCACTGCACAGATATTATTTTACTTAACTTTGTATTTTCTTGCAAAAAAGAAAGATGATTGGTCGAAAGAGTCCAAAATTTAATTCAAGACTTGTCTTAAAAACCTGTTAAGAACTAGAAGTTTCTTGAGCTATTTTCCATCTATAGACGTTATATAAAGCAAATTGTTTTGAGGAAAACATATTGTCATTTTAAGCAGTGATAGCTGTAGTCAGTGATGATATTTTGATAAGCTAATAGTATTTAACTTGTTATATTAAGTAGTAAGTGAAGGCAATTCTGTTTTAAAAGTTTTAGATGGTGGTCTAAACTTTGTCATCTTTTTCTTTGCCTTTTAGGTTGCTGGATCCAAAATGATCTGGACGTGTAAGTTGTGCGCAGCTTCTTTCACCTCCAAAATACAGTTATTTAGATACTACAGGCTGCAGCACAGCCATTATTACAGAAACAGGTAGGCTTTGGTTTGGCTCCCCCGACGCCAACGTACATTTGTATGGAGCTAAATTGGGGTCAAATGTTTTGTACTAGAAAAAGTAAAATTTGAAACTGAAATTTCAAGTTTTGATCTTGAATTCTGAAAAAAATATCAACATATTCAAAATAAAAATAAATGGACAAAAAGTTTTTTCAGGTTGAAAATAATTATGATTGACTCTGGTAATTCTTTTGAATAAATCATTTATTTACATTTTTCACTTTCATATGTTTTGATATTTGGGATCCCATTTCTTTCAGTTGCATGTTTTATCTTTTCAGATTCAGATCTTTTTTACAGTTTCAAATCTAATTTCAGTTTCAGAGTTTTGACCCTGATCCAGCATGGGGGGCGTGGCATACACTGAGAGGGGCGTGGTATCATGACAGACAGCTCAACCAAAAGGCTACAGACCTCCCCCTGTCATGTTGCCTTCAGGGGCCACATGAAACAGCTGTCAACCTGTGACAACCTTCCATTTGCACACCATGCACGAATATCCTGCGCAGCTCAAAGTGTTTTAATTTCCAAGGCTGTTTAGATGTGAGATGTGGAAGCTGTTTTAGGCAGTACTGAGGACCAGCTGTAGTACAGGAGCGACAAAATTATGACAGATTGTGCACACAGACACCCACATTTTAAGTACTAAAATGTCTGATTTCCACGTTGCACTGTGAATGCGTCGCAGTGTCCGCTGGCAATGGCGTCCGGTTCTGCTGGCTCACCTGCTGGAACCAGCACACAGGTGAGAAAAGTAAGGTTGGGACATCGTGATAAATATCAAAATGAGACTGTGTGGTTTTTGTTCTGTAGTGTTGCCAGTGTTCTATTACCGTTAATATAGCAACTGTTGCTACAGGAGGGTTCTTATTTGTTAGCATCAAGCTTAATTCTTCTTTTGTTTAGCCTATTATTTATTTTTCTGCCTCTGTTATCTCGCCTGTAATACATAAGCAGAGCACTGACATCTAGACACACACACACACACAAAGCTGGTGTAAAAATATAAAGTTATGTTGTTTATTCCAGTATCAACTGAAAAGAGAATTTCTCCAGAGACTGCTGACTAAGGTTTCACAGGTCAAGCAGAGATTGCCACTTGATGTGCGGTAGCTAACATTAGCCGTCAACCAGACGATGGTCCTTTTAAGGTCACCGTATTGCCAGATTGAGATGCCACAGGATGTGATCGATGCTTTAAATTAACTGACAACTCTTGTCAATAAACACCTAAATCTGACCCCAGTCAGGTGCCTATGTTGTTGTAGGGAGAAATGGGACGGCCGAAATATGACGTGTCTCCACAACAACTACAGAGCCTGATAAAAATATCTCTACCAGTGTAATCTATTGCCAAAGTTCTGGGCATCTGAAAGCTCAGTAAAACGGTGCATGCATGACAATGGCCTTTTCATTAAACAGTTCTACAGTAATATTACAGATGATGAACTGGACAATTTGGTGAGGTCTGTAAAAGGCAGGGCACCACACGTGGGACTAAATGATGAGGTGAATGGTGCAGGGCACTGGCCACCGTATCCAGTGGAAGTGAGTGTCTAACTCAATGCATCGTGTAGACCCTGTTGGAGTGCTCTCACGCATGACAAGGATTGGGTGTGTGGCAAGGAGGACATTTTCTGTTCAAGGTCCTCTGCACTTGATTCATATCGACACAAGTCATAAACTTGTCAGGTATACTTTACATTTGATGTTTACATACTATTCAGATCTACAATACTTAATGCAGGAATATGCTTTACAAAGTAATATGTTTCCTGATTCCTTATGACATTTCCAACTTTTTTTTTTTTTTTTTTTTAGAACTTTTAGAAATGCACTTTTAATGTAACTTAATGTAGGCACCATCTGTTTTTGATTCAAGGTAGGTAATTCACTTGGTGGCCGAGTCTAGTGCGGCTTCTGTTATTTCAAGTGTGTTTCCTTCCTCATTTAAAATAATTTATGTGGATGACAAATTTGATTACTTTGTAAGTCATCAAAGGGAAAATTAGCAGTGGGTATATTCAAGTACAAATGCAATCAAAATTCAAGGGCAAATATAGAAACAATCAAAATAAAATACTAATAAATAATATATATTATACTACATACAATATTAAAAAAAAATCATAAGATACTATATACAATACAATGGTTAAGAAGCTATAGATTTTAATAAAATACTGAGGTAAAAAACAAAAGGTAAGTGTAACATAAGGTGCAGTGTAATAATAATGATATTAAAAGCACATTATTTGAGTGTTCCGTAGTGAGCATTGTAAAGTCTGATCACCAGGTAGGAATGCCGTTCCTTTAGGCAGCAGGGTGGATGAGTCTGTTGCTGAAGCTGCTCTTTAGCTTGTCCAGACTTTTGTGCAGGGGCTGAGACATTGTACATGATTGCCAGCAGTTTTGCCAGCATCCTGTCCTCCACCACCTCCTCTAGGGTGACAAGCTTAGAAATAAAGGGGTGTGCTCTGCTGTGTTATTAATGTCATAATCAAGCAGTGACAGCAGCCTCTCTACTTGACTGTTGCTCCAGGGTCCATCATTGTACAAGAAGCTAAGCAGAAGAGTTATTTTCCACGTTTTTGTCATTACATCTCGTAATGACATAAAAAGTGTTCACAAACATGTGGCCTGTTAAATGTTTCTCTTGTGATGTCAACTATTCCGTTATTGAATAAAAGAATAAGTAAATAATTTATTGAATAAAAGAAAAACACTTGCAACCACTGCCTTGCTTGAAGATACTGTAGATAACTACCCTGCAGTTGAGTTCCACCCTTTTTCATTCTGTTGACATCACCCTACTAATCAACATTTGGAAAATCTATTTTTGACATTCATGAATACATTCTGAATTTTGGGAAGTAAGAATCGCACATTTTTTTACCCACCCCATCTGCTGGGTCAGTTGTATAGAAACAGCTCTGTAGACTTTCCCATTGCAGAGTTTGTGGCTAATGGGTTTATCAAACAAGCCCAGTTTAAATGGGCCCAGAAACAACATGAGCTGTTCTCAATCACTCCGGAGAAGTTAAGAGGCCATGCTACATGCTGTATGACACAGCTTTCTACATCACCAACATCGATTGTTCAAGTTGCTGTGTTTTTATTTTCGATTCAGCAGATGATTTGTCACATTTTCATTTTGGCTGCTTGGGGACTATCTGTCTATCTATTAATATATCTATCTAATAAAATCTATCCTCTTTTTGCCTTTAAGGAGATGAAACTTGCTCCACAAGTTCCCTGTGAGGATGTGTGCAACATATTATTAGAGCATGGTACCAACAGCACCATTATGGCCAGTAAAAAATGTTTCAAGATCTTTTTTGATCACGACTCAATCAGCACCATTTCTGTGTGGTTCCCTGAGACGGCTATTGACACAACTGCCTTGAAAAGTGATGTCATTAACCTTCAGGTGGTGCTACAGTTCAATTAATATTTTTTCATTCACTCACAGGATTCTGTTGATAATATTTGATTATTATGTTAATAGTGTACAATCCGGGTGATGTATGTTTCCATCAAAATGTATGTGATGTGGTTGATAGTTATGGAGGACCAAACCTGACATAAGTATAAATAAATAAATAAAGGCATAAATGCATGAATAAATACATAAATAAATACATAAATAAATAAATGCTGGGAAAAATAAATAAATGTATAAATGAATAAATGCATAAATAAATAAATACCTAAATAAATGAATAAATAAATAAATGCTGAAATAAATGTATAAATAAATAAATAAAAGTATAAATAAAAGAATAAATGTTTTTTTTTATTTCTACATTTCTGTTCACCTACATGTATTTATTTCTGTATTTCTGTACACCTACATTTATTTATTTCTGTATTTCTGTTCAACTACATTTATTTATTTGTTATTATTTCTGTGTCCATATGTAAATGAGGAGGTAGGAGTTCCTAACCTCAGTCAAGAGCATGATTGGTTACAGGAGTGTGCTCGATGAGGGTCTACTACTTCTGCCTTACTAGCAGCGCTGATTCCTGTACACTGTACACAGGAATGTGGCTGGCTACCAGAAAGCCTGCACAGCTAACTGGTGGCTGCAGTTGTTGACATTTGTTCATAGCTCTGGTTTAGTTATGAATTTGACTGGCGTGCATTTTAACTTGCGAGGGTCCCAGGTGTGCTGGTGGTGTGGTTTGAGAATCCCGTCTGGAGAGAGAGGGATCCTCAGCCATGTCCACTAACCAGGAAAAACATTCTGCTCATCGCTCCAAGTCATGTATATGTGTATTCAAGACGAGCGCTACAGAGCACAAATTGTCCAAAAGTGCATGTTGTCGGTCTCATATCTTTGTCGTAAATCTCTATACTCTCAAACAACTCATGTGTGGAACAGTATTAAGCATTTGTTCACGACAGGCGGCCTGAGATCGGCGTGGAGACTAGGGTTGCCACCCGTCCCGTTTTTCCCAGAATTGTTCTCTTTTTTCATCAGCTGTCCCGGGAAAACATAAATCTCTTGTTGTTCTGTAGTCTAGAAGGGTTCCCATCAAAGACACATGGATTAAAGTTCTCCGTCGCTACGACGGATTTCCGTCATTCAAACTTCACAGAGACGACTTTTGAGATCGATGTAGATCGGAGGAGAACAAGTGTTGGCTGATCTTTATTGACAGATTGTCACACTCTACAGCCAATGGTATCGTTAACAGCGTGTGCTGTCTGACCAATGACAGTGTAGTTACTGTGTGTCTGTTAACAGTTAACCTGGACGCTGCGCTCTCAGCGCAGCGTCCAGGTCCAGCGTCCAGCTAACTGCTAACTCCAAGCCGCTCGTCGTGAACAAATGCTTAATGTTGTTAATAACGATGTATGTGGCTCAGAACGATGGCTTAAGTAACCATTTGAATGCAGTGCTGAATGAAAAATACCCGATGGTCACAAGGTAACCTGGACGCTGCGCTACAGCGAGCAGCTAACATAAGAGCTAACAGCTGACTCCACGCCGCTCTCGAGCCGCTCATCATGAACAAATGCTTAATACTGTTCCACCCATGAGTTGGTTGAGAGTACAGAGATTCATGACAAAGATATGAGACCGACAACATGCACTTTTGGACGATTTGTGCTCTGTAGCGCTCGTCTAGCAGTGGTTTGCTAAGTGTAGCCCCGGCATCTCCGTGTGGATAGAAGTGTTCAAGCCACGTCAAAACGAATACACGTATACATGACTTGGAGCAATGAGCAAAATGTTTTTCCTGGTTAGCGGGCATGGCTCTCTAGACAGGATTCTCAAACCACACCACCACCACATCTGGCACCCTTCCAAGTAAAAATGAACGCCAGTTAGCCTGTCAAACTGGTCGAGGCCATTAAGCTAACTGGAGCCGGTTTACAACCTTACAGAGAGCGAGGCTTGAGATCAGGAATCGTTTGCTTTTGTCTGGCTCTCCGATTTGACCAATCATGCTCTTGACTGAGGTGAGGACCTCCTACCTCCTCATTTACATATGGACACAGAAATACAAACATAAATAAATGTAGGTGAACAGAAATACAGAAATAAATAAATGTAGGTGCACAGAAATACAGAAATAAATAAATGTAGAACAGAAATGTAGAAATAAATAAAAGTGCATTTATTCTTTTATTTATACTTTTATTTATTTATTTACACATGTATTTCAGCATTTATTTATTTATTCATTCATTTATGTATTTATTTATTTATGCATTTATTTATTTATACATTTATTTATGCATGTATTTATTTATTTATGCATTTATTTATTTATTCATTTATACTTATGTCAGGTTTGGTCCTCCATAGGTAGTGTCAAAAGTGTATTAATGTGATGTTGTACCTTGTAACCCTCTTTCACATGTCCCTTCATGGCCAGTTTGATGTCATCAGGACGAACTCCAGAGTCAGAATCTTCCTCCAGACCCATGATGTCATTGAAGACCAATGGATAGAATGTCTTTGAGTTTTCTTTTCTGATTTTATGAGTTTCATACTGTAACAGACACACAAACACTTGATTAAATGCTTGTTTTAGTGACAGTAATGCCGTTGACAGATGTTTGGTACTGTAGTGTGTTCCATGACCTGCCTGAATACATCTATATGGATCCTGGTTGTTTTTAATGTTTCACTCTGGTTCAGTTTGGGATCAATTCAATAAGTGTATCACAGATCATCACTCTGATCAACATACTGTACATAGGTGTCTTCATGCTTAAATTGTAGATAACCACCCACTTCATATAATTGTGCCTTATAGAATTTGTTGACTGTGTCAGACCACTCTCTCATTACATTTGAAGCGTAATTAGCCTGTCGCTTGTCAGTGACACAAATGTTTTTACTTCTTGTCATATCAACCTGGCAATCACAGCGACACTAAGTGATGAAGTTCCTGGGGTCCTACTATGACAGAACCTGTGAAAAGCCTCACAAATGAAGTGAACTCAGAATTTGTTTCGCTCCTCAATTCTGTGGCAGCAGTCTCTACCAAGACAAGATGACCAAAGCAATCTACTCCCTGGTTTACTGATGAAACCCGCGATCTCATGCAGGCCTGCAGGAAAATGGAACAAGCATGGCGTAAATCTAAATTGGATGTTTTTTATCTTCTTGTATCTATCTAATACTGTACTAAACTATAAGCATGCTCTAAATACTGCTAGAACAGCATATTTCTCTGGCCTAATAAACAATAATAAACACACTCCTAGATTTCTCTTCAACACGGTGGCTGAACTTACTCAAACACCACAGTCGGTGAGCTGTGCACCCTTTAATGCAAATGATTCTTAGATTTCTTTTGCAATAAAATTGATGAGATCAGAATAAAAATTAACTCATCATCTCTGGCTTCCTCGTCAAAGTTTATTAAAAAAATATCCTGCTGCTGATTCTCAGTTAGTATCATCTCTAAACACTTTTGAAAATATCTCTCTTGAGATACTGTCTAAAATTGTCTCATCCTCAAAACCAACTACCCGCGTCCTGGACCCCTTTCCGGCAAAACTGTTTAAACAACTATAGCCGGTACTGGGACCTACAATGTTAAATATTATTAACTCTTCACTCATGACTGGTGTTGTCCCTTCTAGTTTTAAGTCTGCTGTGGTTAAGCTTCTACTTAAGAAACCACACCTCGACCCAGGATCACTAAATAACTATCGACCAGTATCCAACCTTCCCTTCTTCTCGAAAGTCTTAGAAAGAGTCGTGTCCCAACAACAGCTACCAACAGCTACCTACTCAAAAATAATCTCCTGGAACCTTTTCAGTCAGCGTTCAGAGCCTGTCACTCCACTGAAACCGCCCTTACTAAGGTGGTAAATGACATTTTACTTACCTTAGACTCTAACT
The DNA here is from genome assembly GCF_900880675.1 of Sparus aurata. Lineage (NCBI taxonomy): Eukaryota > Metazoa > Chordata > Actinopteri > Spariformes > Sparidae > Sparus > Sparus aurata. The sequence continues at coordinate 35,478,470 of NC_044195.1, read as the reverse complement.
CGACCTCAGTGCTCATGTTACTGGATCTCAGGGCTGCATTTGATACTATAGATCATGGCATACTATCAGACAGACTTGAAAGTCAATTTGGCATCTCTGGCCTGGCCCTAGCCTGGCTAAAATATGTCTGAAAGAACACAATGTGTTTTTACAATGGTTCTTCATCAGTTTTTACTGCTGTGAAGTATGGAGTTCCCCAGGGCTCTGTTCTTGGCCCTTTGCTCTTCTCTTTATATATTTCAACTCTCGGCCAAATTATTCGGAGCTATGGAATACATTTACATTGCTATGCGGACGACACTCAGCTGTATGTGCCCTTAAAAGCTGAGGACAAATCGCAAAATCACGAAGCTAGAGACCTGCCTATATGCAGTGAAGAAGTGGATGTCAGAAAACTTCCTGCTCCTAAATTCGGAAAAAACTGAGATGCTGGTCATCGCCTCCGCCGGACAGAGACACCATTTTGACCAGGTGACCGTAACTCTCGACAACTGTGTTATTTCTCAAAGCTCAACTGTCAAGAATCTCTGTGTTACTTTTTATTCTACGCTCTCTTTTGATCAGCACATCAAGAAATGACCAAGATCACCTTCTACCACCTGCGCAATATAGCTAAAATTAGGTCCTTCCTGTCCACCGTGGATGCAGAGATCCTGATTCATGCCTTTGTTTCGTCTAGGCTGGATTACTGCAATGCCTTATTTTCAGGTCTTCCACGCGAGAGCACTAAAAGTCTTCAAATGGTTCAGAATGCTGCAGCCAGAGTCTTAACACGTACAAGAGAATTTGATCTTATTACACCAATCTTAGCATCTCTACACTGGCTCCCAGTACATATAAGATAAAACTTTAAGGTTGCTTGGCAACGAAAAGAGCTAGACATAGAAAAGATATGAGCTCCTGAAAACCTCTCACTTTTTTTGTGTTTTCACTTTAAAATGTCTGATTTACAACGCAAATTTACAACATCAAGTGGTTGGAAGGCACACTCAACTACTTAAGAAAAGAAACCAGACTTTATTACTTTATTCTAAGTATTTATTTTTTTTTATCAAAAGAAGTTGCTACCTAGCGAGCTGGAGGAAGAGAACTCTACTGCTACTGTGCAAATGACGGTTGTTTAGCAACAACAACAACAACAACAACAACAAAGGTCTGAAGAAATAATACAGTGAGGAAAACTTAAAAGGAAGGTAAGATTTTCCAATCACAACTGGACTGGCAACATTTTGGGGACATCACCAGGACAAGGACCAGGAAATAAGGTATCTCTGTCAAAATAACTGTTCAGAAACTACTAACAGTGAACCAACTGTCAGTTAAAACCAACCATGCTAATGGAACACTATTGAGCAACAGCTGAGCAGCAGCAACTGATAAACATATCTACAGATAGATCAACTTTAGTAACACAGAGGCAACCAGGACAGATCGCTGGCTGTGAAACACAATACCCTGAACAAGTGATTACAGCACAGCAGAAGAAAGCCTTCAAAATAAATGTGCTACGTGCCAACCCAGAAACTCTGGTAGCAGTCCCTATACCACGAGACTCAGGGTAGGAAACCAGAGAAGTCTGCCACCCAGACATCTTCAGCCTCTCACCCCCAAATTTCTCCTCCCCTCTCGCCTCTGGACACCAAAGACCTGGGGACCCAGAAAAGGAGACCAGAATCTGCTTCACACAACAACACGAAAAAAATATTTGCGTGTTATTTCAATGGGAAGTACATCAATATGAAATGTATCTTCCCAGGCAGAAGATCCAAGATGATTTGGAGTTCCACCATCTCAGAGGCTACAAATAAGCTGGCCACTACAGACCTCCAGGGTGTTAAACACAGCCTGATTTACACTGGAACTAATGACCTATTACACAACAAGGACATACCTCACTCACTGCAACAGGTGGCAGAGAAAGCAACCTCAGTGGCCCCCACAGCCAGGGTAACCATATCCACCCTGTTACCCAGAAGATCAACAAAACCAATGCTGATAAATACCAAAGCCTGCAAAGGAATACCAAACGAGATCCTCTACCAGCACCTGTATGACGGCCTACATCTAAACCAGAGTGGTGTGCGACTGTTCATCAAAGATAATAAAGATACAGCTCTCGACCGCAACAGATCAGCACCTCACATCACCAACAACAGCACATCCAACCACCGGAACCTCCACAGAAGATTGCAGCACACTGGAGACACCACAAACAATGGCCAGAGCTTTGCTATGCCCCAGCCGCACCTCTCCAGGGACCCAGCCCCATCACACTGCTGTACACCTCAGCCCCACCTCGTCAAGACCACAACCCAACCACACCACACTACACCTCATCTCTTCAGGGACCTGAACTGCAGTTTGTTCTACGTCCTCAAGCTCTCCAGGAACAATGCAGTTGGCAACAGCAGCAGCAGCAGCAGCATCAGCAGCCAGCTCAGACTCGGGTCCAGTTTCCAGCTCGAAGAGACAGCTACACTGCTGTAGCCGCCAGACTCAACACCTCACCCAGTGAACTGAGTCTAAAGCAGATAAGGGACATTGCAACACTACTCTATACTAAATTACTGAGCTAATAGAATGTAGAACAACACTTTGAATAACTCATTGTCACTAAACATTTATCACATATTTTTGCTTGTAAATCTTTTTTTTTTTGCAGTGGTACACTAATCTGTTAAGGTAAAGGAAATAGCATCTTTTTCGATAAGTAGCTGGAACATTCAGGGCTTATGCTATTCAGTTTTTGGTTTGAAATCAGAAATAACCCTGATTTTCTGAATAATATTAGAAATGTATATATAATCAGATTGAATGAAACTTGGAATCAAAACAAAAATCAATCAAACTGTCCTAACGATTATATAGAACTTATTATACCCTCTGTAAAACACAGCCATATTAAGAATGGCAGAGATTTGGGTGGTTTACTCATATGGTACAAAGGAGAAAATAAAGATTACATCTGACCAGTTAAAAAAGGTCCAAATTGGATTGGATTAGGATTGGATTAAAATTCACTCAAATATTCTGGAAAACAACAGAGATGTCTATTTATGTGCAATATATTTTCCAACCTCAAACTCCCCTTATTATGCAGAGGAGGTTTTTGAGGAACTCCAGAAAGAAATGTAGTTAGGGTCAATATGTGGCGATCTTAATGCCAGAACTGGTAGAGAGCCAAACTTCATTAACTATGAAGGAAAAAAACATATCTTCAAATATCCACCTTTGTACCAGACTTGCATAAACACACAAAGACAAAGCTATGATAGCATGATTAACAGAACTGCACTGTACTACAAATGTGTAAAGGCTTGGGTCTGTACATTGTTAATGGCAGAGTCAGAGGAGACTCTCTGGGCAGACTCACACAATGCTCTGTTAGGTAGTAGTGTTGTAGATTATGCCATAACTGACACTGAACCACAATATATAAATGCATTTACTGTATCAGTAAAACAGCCCATTTCAGACCATAGCCAAATAACCCTATTTCTGAAAAAGTCATTGTCAACCACTGTGATTCGAAACCCTGAGCCAAGACTATTTCCTCTACTGAGGAGTTACAAATGGACAGAAGGGAGCACTGCTGCCTATAGCGCTGCACTAGACTCTGCTCAAATTCACAACATGCTGGATACTTTTCTCAACACTCAGTATCAGCCTGAAAGGGAATATGTAAATCTGGCCACACATCACTTAAACACAATATTTATTCAATTGGCAAAAGAATCTAAATTAAAAATCTCACAAACTAAAAAATCCAGCATGAAACAAAAAGAGCAATGGTTTGATAAAGAATGTGCTATATCCAGACAAAACCTGAGAAAACTGTCAAACAGCAAACACAGGAACCCAAGTGACCTAACACATTTTGGAAATTATGGAAAAACTTCAACAGAAACCCATGTACAGAGACCAACCCAATTCAAAATAGCAGAATCTGGAAAAATTACTTTGATGACTTCTATAAAAATCCAGAGTGTCCCGGTCTAGACAAACTGAAAGAACTAGAAATGACAGTGAAGGACACCCAGTGTGCCCTTGACTACCCCATCACCATTAAAGAAATACAGCACAAACTCAAAACCCTTAAAAATGGAAAAGCTTGCGGTATAGACAGCATTAACTCAGAGATGCTGAAACACAGTAATTTGAAACTCTTATTTGCTGTGCAAAAACACTTCAACCTGGTGTTGGCTGCTGGATATTACCCAAGTATTTGGAATGGAGGTCTCACTTCTCCTATATTTAAAAGTGGAAACAAGTACAACCCCAGCAATTACAGGGACATCTGTGTTAACAGCAACCTGAGTAAACTCTTCTGTAGCATCCTTAACTCCAGAATAATCACATATCTCACTGATCTTCATATTCTGTCTAAAAGCCAAATTGGCTTTTTACCCAATCATCAAACATCTGACCAAATCTACACTCTCCATACACTCATCCAACAGCATGTTCACAAAAAACACAAAGGAAAGATGTTTGCATGTTTTGTAGATCTAATAAAGGCTTTTGACACAATTTGGCACAATGGAATATTTTTACAACATCTACAAAATGGAACTGGGGTAAAATATATGATCTAATCAAATCCAAATATTCTGACAAGGAAAAGGGGTCTCCTACTCTGTTCATCATATATATCAATACATTGGCCACTCTTCCTGAATAGTCCCCAAGCCCAGGATTAGATCTACAAGGCAAAGAAATCCAATTCCTCATGTATGCAGATGACCTGGTTCTACTGTCCCCAACAGAACATGGTCTACAGCAGAACCTCTCATTGCTGGAGACGTTCTGTCAAAACTGGACGGTAGATATCAACCTTGACAAAACCAAAGTCATGGTATTTCAAAAAAAGGCCAGGCTACGGGAATCCAAACATGTTTTCAGGCTAAGAGGGACCACACCTCAGCATACAATGGAATATAATTATCTATGCATCATCATCAGTGCATCAGGCAGCTTTGACAAAGCAATAAATTCCCTCATAGAAAAGGCATGCAGAGCATGCATAGTATCAAAAGCTCACTATATAAATTCATTCCCCCAATTACAATTTGGCTAAAACTATTTAACATTGTAATCAAACCCATACTTATGTTTGGAAGTGAAGTATGGGGCCCTCTACTTACCCAGAGGCACACCTCATGGGACACAACACCCACAGAGAAATGTAACCTTCAATTCTGCAAGGAAATCCTCAAGGTCCACAGAAACTGTCCAAACCATGCATGTAGAGCAGAGCTGGGACACTTCCCTCTCTCTACGCATGATCAAAAGGTCAGTTAAGTTCCAGGTTCACTTAACACAAGCTGATCCTGATTCCTATCACCACAGATCCTTTCTCAGTAACAGCCTCTGTCCAGAGACAGTCCCTCTGAGAAACACCAGAGAAACCTGCCACCTCAAAATCCAAGACCTACAAAATCTCTCCAAAACTCACCGAGCATCTATAGACAAAAACAACAAAAGGCTTACATTGACAATTGGAAGAATGGAATTAAATCCATCAATAAATTAGAATGTTATGGCTTATTGGATAGAGAATATTCTCCAGCACAATATCTGGTCACCATAAAAAACCCCAAACAGAGACGCACATTAACAATGTACAGACTCACTGACCATCAACTACACGTTGAAAAAGGTCGGCATCAGAAAGAATGGAAGCCCAGAGAATTAAGAGTCTGTAAACACTGTTCAGGAGAAATAGAAACTGAGACCCATTTTCTCCTCACCTGCCTCCCGTACCAAACTGAGAGAGAGGTTTTCCTCCAGCATATAACTGCAGCTGATCCATCATATCAGGGAACCAAATGTGATCAACTGTTAAAAGTCTGTCTGGGAGAAGTTCCACAGTTTATAAAATTAGCTGCACAATACGTAACACTCTACCATGATGCTAGAGAAACACACGACTGCTGATCAGAACCATTTTTGCTGTAGTATAATATTGTTGTTTTATTATTATTATTGTCATTTAATATGAACTATATGTGTATATGTGTTTTTCATTGTATATGACGACTTGTATTTGCCTAATGATGCCACTTATTAATCCTTCCACACACTCATTATTCTCTCTATTTTTTAAGTTTCATTTCATTTATTTGTATTTTAACCTACGAAATGTATTTTTTGTTTTGTTTAATTGATTCTTGATGCTTTGGCAACATAGTTCTCGTAACATTCATGCCAATTTCCTATCGGGCTCCTTTCCTCTGGAATAACCTCCCAGCTGACCTCAGACAATCTGGCTCTGTTGACGCCTTTAAATCTAAACTCAAAACTCACTTCTTCGATTTAGCCTTTAATTAGTCCTTGATACCAATTATAAGCTTCTTCAGGCTCTCCTGGATCATTGCTCTCCTCTGCTTCACTATCTCCTCATATCTATATTTCTGTTAACCTTGATCCCTCTCTCTGTCTATTGCTCGGTCATCTCCTGGATCCACTCACTTTACATATAACTTGTGTCAGACTTTCTGTTGATGTAACTTGTAAACTGTGAATTGTTGCTCTTTTCTGTACACGCAACATCTATTGCATGTCTGTCCGTCCTGGAAGAGGGATCCTCCTCTGTGGCTCTTCATCAGGTTTCTTCCATTGTTTTTTTTTACCCTGCTAAAAGGTTTTTTTTAAATCAACATGTGAAGTTTTTCCTCACTCGAATCGAGGGTCTAAGGACAGAGGATGTTGTTCACTGTACAGATTGTAAAGCCCACTGAGGCAATGTGATTGTGATTTTGGGCTATATAAATAAAATTGATTTGATTTGATTTGATTTGATACAGACGAATACAAATGAACAAAGCTAATTTTGCTGATAATAATTAAAAGAAATCAAAAGTTTCTTACTTTTCTGGTGAAACTTTGCTCAGAGCACTTTGCACTGGCCAAAGCAGGAATAGTCATTCTGCCTCGTAGGATGTTGCTGACAGAGTTGATGAAGCTGGACTTTCCAGAACCAACGGGTCCGCACAGCAGAATTCTGAGATGTTTGATGTCTTCCCTTTCAGGCTCATACTCCTTCACATACTCACTATCCACCTCTTTGTCTCTGTTAGAAGAGATTACATTTGATTTAAGACTGCAATATTTTTTATTTTTATTTTATTGAACAAAACAAACATTTGTCCCATTGGTTTGGTTTTATTCTGTCATAAACCACAGACACATAACTCACTTGTTGAAATATAACAGTAAAATGAATAAAATATAGTATAAACAAAATATAGGTCCAATAATACTTTTCCTTTAAAACTGACAGTGTGAAAGAAGCAGCTGTAAAACCCTGGATAATTATTTGAGTCACAACTTGTTCCACCATCACAGTTTGATCCATTCAGTCTGATAACATCTGGAAAGCCTGGAGAAGCTGCAACATTCAATTATGGTGTGTGTGTCTATTTTTGTTGTTAAAGTATCACCACACATTTCAGTAAACTCACCCCCAGGGATCCCTCCATGGGTCACTTAGTGCTGAAGAGAAAATTATTTGTAGACATTTTGTTTCATTTTGTATTAATAATGATGTAATTAAACTCTGAAATCATCGTCATGTCTTACTTGGAGAAGGCAGCACTGGTTTCTGTGCTGGAAAGCAAAAAATAGAAAACATGTAAGTGTTAGATAGAGTACTATACATTTGTGGCCTAAACAATATTTAAAAAATATGTTCTATATATATAACATATTTTTTTAAATACGAAATACAAACTACAAACTCTAACCTCAGAGCACCTGGTGTCTCCTTTCACTTTTAATTTCTGTTTGACATAATTAAACTCATGGTGCTCTAGATGTTAAACTGGTATAAAGGAAGCACACAGACTTACTGAAGGCACACTCACCCTGAGACCAGGATGTGGTTTAAAAATCTTTGTTTTTTAGGCACATGAGAGTCAAAATCAGAGAGGAGGAAAACACCACCTGGTGTCAACCCACACTGAGAAATGACTTGTCAGTCATAATCTAACATATGTTTTTATAACATATTTATGTTCCATGATAAGTAATAATGTACTGCTCTGATGTATGAATCATAATGCCACACTGCCATCATAACATTTATATAAATGACATGTCGTAGGATCATAGAAAATGTTTTTAATGGCATATTTATGTTCCATGATAAATGATAATTTACTGCTGTGTGCAAGCGTGTCTGAAATAAATCTATGTTTTCTTAATGATTGCTTAAAAGAAACAGATTTCAGTGAATTTATCAAATGGAAATGAAATTGCATGTATAACATTTAAATTATCAGCATCATTGTAAAGCTGCATTTTTTATATATTAGTCTAGACTATGTTTAGATTTTGGATCTTTGGACTGTGTGCTGCAGTTAATTGAGCATTTTACCAGGACGAGAAGTCCATCCCCCCATGGATCCAACTGCAGACAGAGAAGGATATGAAGAACATCATGTGCAACTCTAGATGCTACAACTTCACTTATTAGAATTTAAGAGGCCTCTTGGATGAGAGGTGAAACATCTTCAACAAAATGAAATGAAAGTTCAGTTGACAACGAGACAGCATCTAGACAAACCATGTCTTAAATCACTGAGAACCCTCATCAACATGATGAATCACAGCTGTGATAGATGTTTAAAGATCTTATATAACAGAATGATTAGTTCACTCGGTCACAGTGGAGGACTCTGAGGGACGGTGGTGAAAAATGTAACAGGGTCCCTACAGAGATCTACATCCATGTTATCACTGTCTATGTAGAGGGAACTTAACAACAATGTGATCAACAGGAATTTAAACTGGTTTATTCACACAACATCTTTCAACACTGAGCTGAGTTAATTCAAAGTGCTTCACATAAAACAGAAAGGCACTAAAAAATTTTTTTAAAGAACCTGAAGACATTATTCAAAACGTCCTTATATATATATGTATACATGTTATATATATATATATATATGTATATATATATATATATATATATATATATATATATATATATACATATATATATATATATATATATATATATATTATATACAGAGAGTCTTTCCCTTCTATTTACTGCAGATCTATGACAGCTACAAGTTTTTCAGAATATACAAAATATATTTTTTATGTATATACACACATAAATAAGAGAGAGAGAAAGCAGAATCATCCTTACCAGTGTGTCTGTATCGTCTGGAAAACTTGTAGCTGTTGTAGATCTGCAGTAAACAGAAGGGAAAGACTCTTTATATGGTGAGGTTAGAGTTTATATTACGGATCCTCCCTCTCATGAACCACATGACATCAACTGTATGAAAGAGGGAGGATCCTTATTATAAAGAGTCTCTTCCTTAAGTTTGCTGCAGATCTACAACAGCTGAATGATGGCTGAGCAACTTGGAGCTGCAGGTAATAATCTTTTTTTTCCCTCAAATAATTAAGTAACAAAGGTTGTTGATTCATAAACATCAGCATGTTAGAATCATCTACATTATTTCATCACACGGTTTTAGTTCATTTTCAGAGTGAAAAGAGTAAAAGTGTGTTCATGTGAAAAAGTTTAAATGAAGTGACTAAATTGTTTAAGTAGCTTCTTCAATTTCACTTTTAGATTATTCTTGAACTGTGTGTTACTGTTACGATGAAACAGTTTATACATTAATACACTGTTTCTTCATGGAAACAAGTTAAATAAAAACAAGTTAAATAAAACAGGATCTCTGATGTAGTCTGAAGGAAACAGGGCTACACAGCAATAAAAGGGCAAATATTTATTAAATGTATATAACTTCTTCTTTACTCTTGTGTCATATTCAGTCACTAAATTTGTCACATTAACATAAAGTGAACATCACATGCAGCAGACATGCACGTCTGATCTCCACCTGTAGGTGGTGCTACAGCATGATGACAGATGTAGAGACATTAGTCTGACTGTGTTTTCTTGTAGTAAACTCTGATGGGATTACACAGAGTTTATACTCAGCAGGACTGATGCAGGTTAAAACTCCTGAGACTTCTGCATCATGAAATTCAGTCATTATTATGTAAACCTCAACATTTTTGATCTGTTTACTACTTTATTGCTATTAGTTATAAACCGTTTATTAACTGATCCACACCCTGAAACTGCAGTGAAATGAGAATGTGTTGATCAGGACCAACAAATCCAGGAACACACTGATTGTTCATCACCTGTACATTCAGATGTTTTTACTGTTTTCTGTTAAAACACAGTACTGTGAGTCTGTGAAGAGTTTCAGTTCAGGAGTGACTGCAGAGCTTCAGTTTGTCTTTATTTCAGAGATATTTCACAGGTGAATCATTACACACACGTAACCTGCTGCTGTTGGTTCAAAATGTCAATATTTTATTTATACTGAGGTTAAAGAGAGTGTTAAAATCCAGTACAACCCGTCCTGCAACTACAAATTAACACTGGCATCCTCTATGTCTATATTATAGACATCATACTAAATATTAACATTAGGAAACATTACTTTCTTAAATTAAATATATTTTTGCTTTGAAACACTACTTGTTTGAACGCAGTCCGAAAAATGTGTTCTCTAAGTCATGCATGAAGAAAAAGTAATAATAATAGAACTGAAATTAATGTTTGAATGTGATCAGGGACTAAACAGACTGCTTTATGTGGAGGCATCACATACACATTAATTATTATTATCATTACAAATTAATAACCTGATAAATTTTACTGAGGGTAGTGTGTGTGTGTGTGTGTGTGTGTGTGTGTGTGTGTGTGTGTCTACAATGTAAGGAATAACATCTCAATCAGGAGCAACAAATTCAAGAACCCTGATTACTGATCAGCTTTAGGTGCAGATGTTTCCAGTTAAAATCACAGAATGATGTGAAAAACACATTCAGTTGTTTTAATCATTTCCTGAATATGATTAAACATATTGTTAATCAACACATCACACCTGTGTCCACAGGTGAAGGTAACCTGTCACCATCAGACCATCAAATGGAAGAAGACACAACCCAACAGGTGAGTTAACATCCTGCAGAGTCTCTGTCTTTATTCACCAGCAATATCTTCATTCATATGTTCAGATAAGTGACAACAACAAAGAAAATGTTGTTGCTGGAGTTGAACATTTGAGCAAGAGCTGATCTGGCCTTAAAGTAGTCTTGAAGACCTTTGAGAAAAAAGAAAACACTATTGTCCAGAAATCCTCTAGTTTGGGGCATAGTGTTTTTTTCACAGATGGGCGATATTTCTGGAAAGATTCTATGTAATTTCACTTTTGCGTAATGCAGCCTATGCAGAATTTTAAAGTGGATCAAGCAGTGTCTAGCATTCAGGGAGCAAGTGTTGATATATCTCATACTTTCCTTCCATATATCCTCTGCTATTTCCATACCCATTTCTTCTTCCCAGCCTTCGTTTATGTGTTCCATGTTCACCCTGTCCAACTCCTGAAGTGTATCATATATAACTGAAATTGCATTCCTCTCCTTTGTGCAATCTCTGAGACACCTGTCTAGTTTGACTGGGGTAGCGTTTTCAAAATGATCCAGGTGTGTCTTTACAAAATGTCTGACTTGGAGATATCTAAAAAAATTACTATTTGACAGTTGTAGTTGTTGAAATGACACAAATGAACCGCAAACGTACAGATCTCCCACACCGTGCAGTCCAAGTTCTTTCCATCTGTCGAAGCCTCCATCTATAGTAGAAGGGGTGAATGATGGATTTGCTGATATTGGGAGTGTAAAGGATAGCTTCCTGTTGTTTTGATATTTGCCTCCAGATCTGAATAGTGCTGTGTATTATAGGGTTAAAGCTATAGCATGATTTTTTGAGGTGGATGGGAAACATCACAATAGCACCGATCGAATAGGGAACACAATCCTCTCGCTCCATGTCCAGCTAGCTGGCGAGCACAACTGTCTCATCCAGCCTCATGCACCAAATATTTGCTGCCCAATAGTACCTCACAAAATCTGGGAGGGCCAACCCACCTTTTGTTTTACTTTTGCACAGATGCCCCTTTCTGATCCTGTGTGTTTTATAATTCCAGCTACATTAAAGAATTATAGTCTAATTTTCTAAAGTAGGATTTACAAAGGAAGTTTTGAAAGAGGTACAGTGACTGAGGTAGACAGACCATTTACTCTACCTATCATGTAAATAGGGAGGGTTTTCCAGAACTGTAATTTATTTTTAATTTCATTTAATATAGTCACATAGTTTGCCTCAAATAATTTACTATATTTCTTTGTAATTACTAACTCCAAATATGTAAACTTCTCCCATGCCAATCTGAATGGGGTTCATTCTAGTGCACCTGAGTCACTGCATCGCACTGGCATCCGCTCACTTTTTGCCCAGTTCACTTTGTATCCAGAAAACAAGCTAAATAGATAAATCGTCTCCAACAGAACAGGCATTGAAGTTTGTGGTTCTGTAATAAAGGTCAAAATGTCGTCTGCATGTAGTGATATTTTGCTTCACTGTTATTGTTGACAAAGTCAAAGACATAGTTGACCTGGAACAGAACAATCAGCATTAAGATGAGTTCAGATAGTTAGTGAATATTACATTAATATACATTTAAACTGTTTGATGTGTTTCTAACACACACTTACACAACACATACACAAACCTTGTATCTGCTGGAAGCTCTCTGTTTCTGTCTCCTCTCTCTGCACAGGATGCAGACTCAGACTCAGAGGAGAGTCCAGAGAGAGGTTACTCTGGGAGAGACACAGTAGACCAGGCTGGGGAGGAGGAGAAGGAGGAGAAGGAGGAGAAGGAGGAGAAGGAGAAGAAGGAGGAGAAAGAGGAGAAGGAGCAGAAGGAGGAAAACGAGGAGAAGGAGAAAGAGGAA